>NC_090744.1:126816128-126833628 GCF_036898095.1 Palaemon carinicauda | reverse complement strand
ATTATTATTATATTATTAATAATAATAATAATAATAATAATAATAATAATAATAATAATAATAATAATAATAATAATAATAATAATAATAATAATAATAATAATACAATTTCCACGTAATGCATATGCATTTCACCTTCTGGATTACAACATTGCAGATTCTAATGGTGCTTGACAATGGAGACAACATTATCTATATTTTTTCTTTTTCTTTTTTAAACTTGTGACGAAGACTGAAGCATCCACTACGCCCAAGAAATTCCCATTGCTTCCATGTCAAAGAATTTTTCTTTCAAGTAAAATGTCAATATTTTACTCTCGGAATTTAGAAATGACTCTACTCAACGAGTATTATGATTTCCTTAGTCGTTTTTAGGGTGTGTTAACAAAATACTATTTACATCTTTAAGAAAATCTTCCAACACAAGGTTATCAGATCCTTTTTTTTTTCTGAAATAGAAGACCAAATGGAAAGTTACTTTCACGAATCAAAATGAAAAATTGAGTACAGAATTAACAAAAGCTTTTAAGTATTTCTTGATTAACTAATAAGTTATTGTTGGAAAAAGTAGTATATAAAATGCTATATTTAATCATATTTCCAAAGCAATTAAGATGCTTCATCTTTACATAATTTTCTAATACACCAATCTGATATTTCATAGGCTACGTTTGCTCTTTAATAACAACTTCACGAATTCATATCTAAATATCAGTTTTTCCTTTATTCCTTCATTTGAAATTATAACGGAACCCAACTTATGAATATCACATATATTATGTAAACAAACATTAAATCACTAAAATGCTTTAAATAGTGGGGGGGGAATTAAAATCCAAACAAAGAAACTAGACAAAAAAGGGACAAAAAGTTTCCATATTATATAGAACATAGACATTATCAATTATTTTTAGAATAAAAAAAAAATGTTTTTTCCATTGATGCCGAAAACTAGATAATTTTTTACTTTAAAGTTAAGATTTTAGCACATGAAAATGGCCATTATTTCTCTTTAGAATTGAAATGTAACATCGTCACAGGTAGTTATTCTTTTTTGGACAATCACTGGTAGAAAGGGAATGCCAGACCCAAGATTAGTCAAAGTAAATAACGTAACAAGGGAGACTAAACTATTTATTTCTGATAATTTTATATATTAAACAAATTTCGGACTGCTAAGAGTCCATACTTACAGCAGATAAGAGTACGAATTGAATTTGGAAATATGTTAAAAATATACAAATTATACAATTTTGTAATACGCAGGTTTTACATGGAATTGACTCTGCTCCGCAGCCTCTGTTGTTACTACTAATTCTGTAATAGAAATTTTGCATCAGAGCCAAAATATACATGACAATAATTCATACGTAATATCGTGTAAAACGCACAATGTTAAAATACAAGAATGAAAAATAGGGGATCTATCAAACCTTTAAAAAAAGCTCCAAGACCTTTTCAGAATATAATTTCCTAAAACGATCCCTTTTATCTCTGCCAATCGCAAGCAAACATTGTTACGTCCAAGACTATGAAGGCAATAAAAGCCAATGAGAAACACACAGTTAAAACAAAAACAAAAACAATTTCAAAAGGTAGAAGGTGTCGTTAAACACTGAGGCTCCTGAAGGGATTCTTTGGCCCTTCCGGCCCTTTGGTAACAAAGCCCTCCTAGGACACTAATTTAACGAAACTCTCTACAAACTTTCAACTTTTGCATCATGAATAGGAATAAGGTTGAGCTCGATTTTGCGTAATTGCATACAAACAGAACACAAGTGAGTCCATACAAACATATTCATACAGACACAACACAAACACATACATCTCCCCTATATAATAAAGGGCGTGTGTAACACACACACACACACATACACACACACACACACACACACACACACACACACACACATATATATATATATATATATATATATATATATATATATATATATATATGATGGCATTGAACTTGTCAGTTGACACAAGATTATAATATATTATTTTGGAGCCAAATACTCTGTGGAACGTTCAGTGCGTTCTATTCACAAAATCCTTGGTATTGAATACAATAATGACCATTAGCAGGTTATTGACATAGCTAAAATAACAGTATATTATATAACAACTTATCCTATTATCGACCAAACGGCGTTAATAGATAAAATAAAATTCACGGCAAAGATGCATACAAATTAAGCTCTCTCTCTCTCTCTCTCTCTCTCTCTCTCTCTCTCTGTTAATAGCATTAGTAATAAATGGCCGACAACTCTTTACTCTGTCTACTATCTCTTCCAATTTGAGGGACAGGGAATGTGGCTGGAGGTAGACCCTGGGTTTCCGTGTCTCGCCCCGATAAACGTAGGTAAGGTGAAACCCAAGAAACCTGCCTTACCACTGGTAACTTCCTCGTCTGTTTTGACAAATGGGAACAGTCTTTCTTGCGGTAGTCCGACAGCTTTCATTATCTCACGAAAAACACGGCGAAAGCTCCTCTAAAGCAAGAGCTTTTCACTATAAGTATCATTAGGAAAATTCCACATTTTTTTTCTTTTTTTTGTTTATTATGGAAATTTTCCCTTAAGGTGAAATCAAGGAAATTTGCAGGAGAGAAAGGATACTTCAATTTTTTCCTCTCTCTCTCTCTCTCTCTCTCTCTCTCTCTCTCTCTCTCTCTCTCTCTCTCTCTCTCTCTCTCTCTCTCTCTCAGTATAATGTGAATAAAAAATAATTCAAATATCGGTTAGTCATGAAAAAAATGCCAAAACCATGACGGAGCAACGCTGAAAATCTTGCAATATCCAAGTTTTTAACTGTTAACTTCTTCATTGTGTTTGGTATCGAAATCCTTCGACCATAACCTTTCAAACCTTTGGTAGTCGTTGTCCCTTGATCCAAGAGATCTATTGTTCCAGTCCCGCCAATAGGATATATTTCAATCTCGTATAGCCTCGGGTCCTTTTGGATCGGATTCTGTGTTTTCGCTTTGACGACGCAACAACAACAACAACAAAAACAACAATAATAATAATGACAATAATAATACTAATAATAATAGTCCTTATCATTATCATACACAATATTTATATTTATGGATGCCAATTACCTTCAGCAAACAAATCAAAGTACATATTACATGTTACACTTATTGTTGTCGTTGTTGTTGTTGGTGATAAGAAAATTCTGAAATATTAAGCAAACAAAACTTGCTGAAAAACAATAAATATAACTATAGGCATAAAGCACACCGTGTAACACCATCTAAAAACATATGTAGATTCTGATTAACTAATTAACAAAACTTAAAGTGTTCAGTGTAATTAAACGCCAACTACAAATTCACTGCGATAAGGTTCCTCTCATAAAAAAAGTGTCTGGTTCACCGAGTGAGAAATATAATGATGCAATTAATAGAGGAGGCTTCTGGGAGGGTCTTCGTGTCTGATATTGGATAGGATGGTGTTCCAACCACAGACAATTCGTGATTCCAGATACCCTCTAGCAAGGGCCTTGAGAGTTAAAACCATATATGCACACAAGCCCCTTGGGATGCGTCTCAAAGGAAAAAGTCTACAGTACATAATGAAAAGCGTTAATAAAATGGCAAACATTCCATTCAAAGGTGACACCCGTTTGTCACGAAACATTCTTCTCAGAAAACGTTGTTTGGTTTGTTTATCATAAATAATTGTGATAAAATTGTGATTTCCTTCCTCCAACGTGTGGCAAAAATTATTTTGAATCAAATTAAGGTAATCATAGTTTATACCTAAATACATAGCAATAAATTTGGTGATAAACTGGAAATGGTTATACAGAACTCACTCAGTACAGTGAAATTACACGACCTGTCAAAATTGACAGCTAATCATTTAGATAGATATGCACACACAGATTCAACCATTCCCACCCCTTCCCCACGGACAATGGGAGTGCAGTGCTAAAAGTATTGCTGATATTCAGATTTGAAACATACCTGCTTTCCAGTAAGCCTAGCTTCTAAGTTACAGACCATCTGATCACGCAAACAGTTTCAGACGCCATCTTTAATATTCTTCCTTTTACATTTTAAGAAAATAATGAAGGCACTACTTTTTCAAAAGGATTTTACAACTATGCTGAAAGCGACTGAAACTATATTCTCAATATAATTTGATATACTGGGTATAAAATTTCAAATCGAATATACACGGACTGTAATAGCTTTTTCCTTCAAATATTGAAAAATTCAGACGACCCAAAAGTAATGAATATGGATAAACTGTGGTAAAAATCTGTTAAGTATCATTTAGTCAAATAGAAGAGTGATCAACAAATTTGGAGGAAATGAGCGAATACAGAAAAGAACCCAGATAATTGTTAAAATAAGGAATATAATAGGGTGTATTGGTTATGCCAAATACCTAAATGGAAATTGCCAACAAATAAGCCATTAGGTAAATATAAAATATCGATTTTGCCAGGAGTGAAATACTTTTAAAATCCTTTAACAACATCCTCATTATGAATTAACACTGGAGACAACAGGGAGAAATATTGTTGTTTTCTATGAAGTATGAAGAACTGCATTTAAATGCTGCCACATCTTCTAAAACCCCTTCGGTTCTCATTAGCAGAAGAAAAGAATTCCAAGTAGTTTCTCTTCACAATTTTCTTTCTATGACCAACAGCCCGTCGAAAGTGAAGACTAAATCAAAGGAAGTTCCCTAGAAATCTGCGATTTCCCTAAATGAATTTCCAGTGGATATATATTGCCAAAGGTAGATTTTGATATTAAATGCTACTGTGCTTAGAAATGATTTATATCCATGTGTGTGTAGACAGATTATATTGTACTTAATATTGCATAGGGGAGGTTATAACGTACTAAATATTGCATAACTAAATATCTAGAACTTTTATACCATAGTGCATTTCATGAAACTAAGTTTTAAATTCTCATTAAATATCACCAAAAACGACTCCTTTTGGAGAATCGTCCCATTTCTTTCACGACATTCATTTCACATTCCTCACAAAACATTGTACGACACCCATGATTTATTCACAAACGCCCTTTGTGATTTTTATTTCACATTCATAGAGAAGAATGTCATTGCCATTTAATGACTTCAAATGTAAACATTTCAATCTCCACCAATCTTTCGTCAGTCTCGCCCAGTCCTCCAAAACGCCCACAATTTCTAAACTAGATCTCCCACAATCTTCCTCCAACACCTATTCTTCAACTCTCTCTCTCTCACTCTCTCACTCTCTCTACATGTGTTATCCCAGAAGTTAGACAGCATGGATGTAAGAGAGGGAGAAGCAGGAACAAAGAGAGAGAGAGAGAGAGAGAGAGAGAGAGAGAGAGAGAGAGAGAGAGAGAGAGAGAGTTGAAGATTAGGTGTTGGAGGAAGATTGTGGGAGATCTAGTTTAGAAATTGTGGGCGTTTTGGAGGACTGGGCGAGACTGACGAAAGATTGGTGGAGATTGACTGTTGGAGGCAGATTGTGAGAAAACTGATAGAATGAATGTTGGAGAAATTTACTGGAGGAATAATATTAGGTCAAAGTATGTTGAAGATTGTTGGAGAGGGTTTGATATAGGTCTAATGAAACTGAGATCAGTACAATTACTCATAAAATAATGGCTCTGAAGAAACAACAGGCTTCCCAGTTTATTCTATTGTGTGGATTAAACTTATTTTATTGTTATTATTTTCGATTTTAGAGCAGAGGCCGATGGGGGAAGCTAGCTAACGTCATGATGAAAATAGGAAAGATAATTTCATGGACTTTGGTCTATTGAATAGGACTGAATCTCTCTCTCTCTCTCTCTCTCTCTCTCTCTCTCTCAGACCTCTGCTTAGACTTCCGCCTCTACACTAATGCACGCGCACACATACAATTACGTTTCATATATACCCATGGGCAATGAATATTGGTATTAAAAACACAGGGAGAAGAGGGAAAGATATATCAAATTTGAGAGAGAGAGAGAGAGAGAGAGAGAGAGAGAGAGAGAGAGAGAGAGAGAGAGAGAGAGAGAGAGAGAGAGTTATAATTAGTATTTTCTCTACCATGCTAAAGCATAGCCTATGATTAGCCGCACATGTGCCAAATGTAAATGGAACTTCTAATTCAATATCAGTGTTATTAAGGAAAATGATGTTGTCAGGAGGAAATTTGGCAACACTGCTTACTCACTATCACTAGAATCATTCGATTTATGAAACGTCAATATTTCCATTTTCTTTATATTGTGTCATTTATTGATATTTTCGTTATATTATCAGTATTATTTTATCCTATACTATAAAATGCTAATTTTCAAATATATATATATATATATATATATATATATATATATATATATATATATAGTATATATATATATATATATTAGATGAGAGTCTCATTACTGTTTGAAAATTATTATTATTATTATTACTATTATTATTATTATTATTATTATTATTACTATCATTATTATTAAGATTTCCATCACTTTCATTGTTTTCATCAAAGTTTTCATCATCAGCCATCTCATCATCGTCCATCGTCTCAAGTATATCAGCCATACTTGTAGGAAATGCAGTTCCCTTGAACCAACAGGGTTCTAGATTTCCATCCTTCATTATCCAACCATGATCCACAGCTTGATAACGGACTTCAGGTTTGGGATAATAGGCACGTTTCCATATCGCAACCTGATAGTTCACCACCTGATATGCTCATTTAGACACTCTTGGTGGCTCAAGAGATGAAAGATCAACATTCTTCTTTGAATCCAGCGACTGCCCACTGCACTTTAACTCGAGCATTTGGTATTGAAGCTGGTCAACTTCCTTTGTCTTGGTTTTGGCAGATTACATGGTGCAGGTGAAATCTTCAAGAGCAAGGAATATTTCATCGGTCACCTCCCATGACTCCCCTAGGCAACTGATGACTTCTTGGTACTTCGGGCATTTCTGTAGAATTAACAGCGGTTTTAACTTGACAATTCCCTTAAAGGCACTGGTCATATCGCATCTACTGAATGCATGCAGACCAAGGAAAGCGGCACAGTAAGTTGGTGTGAACCCTTTCGATAGTTTCGATAGTTCTGTGACATCTATCAGTCGCCTTCTATTCCCAGTGCCAGTATCAAAAAGGAGTTGCACACCTAAGTTTGGAGCATAATACAGAAGTATGAAGAATATGTCACTGTCTGGACTTCGAACGCGAAGAAATTTATATCCTTCATCCTTGGCATAGGGGGAAGGGAGTGAGAAGGGGGGAAGGAAGGAAAGGAAGGGAATGAGAAGGGAGAGGAAAGGAGGGGGAAGGGAGTGAGAAGGGGGGAGGACAGGAGGGGAAGGGAGTGGAAAGGAGGGAGGAAAGGAGTGGGAATGTGGAGAAAAGGAGAGAGTTAAGGAGGGGGAAGGGAGTGGGGAAGGGAGTGAGAAAGGGGGAAGAAAGGAGGGGGAAGTGAGTGAGAAGGAGGGAAGAAAAGAGAGGAAGGGAGTGAGGAGGGTGGATGATACGAGGGGGAAGGGATTAAAAAGTAAGGAATAAAGGAGGGGGAAGGGAGTGAGAAAGGGGGAAGAAAGGAGGGGGAAGAGAGGGTGGTGAAAAGGAGGAGGAAGGGATTTAGAAGGAGGGAGTAAAGAAAGGGAAGGGAGTGAGAAGGGGGAAAGAAAATAGGGGGAAGGGAGTGGGAAGGGGGAAAGAAGGGGGAAAGAAGTGGAAAGGAGGGAGGAAAGGAGGGGGAAAGAAGTGGAAAGGAGGGAGGAAAGGAGGGGGATGAGTGAAAATGGGGGAAAAAGGAGGGGGAAGGGAGTGATAAGGTTGGATGAAAAGAGGGGAAGGGAGTGAGAAGGAGGGTGAAAATGAGGGGGAGTAAGTGAGGAAAGGAGGGGAAAGGAAGAAAGAAGGTAGGAGGAAAGGAAAAAGAAGGGAGTGAGAAGGGGGAAGGAAAGGAGGGGGAAGGGAGTGAGAAGGGGGAGGGAAGGAAAGGAAGGGAATGAGAAGGGAGAGGAAAGGAGGGGGAAGGGAGTGAGATAGGGGGAGGAGAAGAGGGAGAAGGGAGTGAGAATGAAGAGAAAAGGAGGGAGAAGGGAGTGGAAAGGTGGAAGGAAAGGAGGGGAAGGGAGTGAGAAGGGGGAAAGGCGGGGGAAGGGAGTGGGAAGGGGGGAAGAAGGGGGAAGGAAGTGGAAAGGAGGGAGGAAATGAGGGGGGAGGGAGTGAGAAGGGGGGAGGAGAAGAGGGAGAAGGGAGTGAGAATGAAGAGAAAAGGAGGGAGAAGGGAGTGGAAAGGAGGAAGGAAAGGAGGGGAAGGGAGTGAGAAGGGGGGAAAGGCGGGGGAAGGGAGTGGGAGGGGGAAAAGAAGGGGGAAGGAAGTGGAAAGGAGGGAGGAAATGAGGGGGGAGGGAGTGAGAAGGGAGGGGGGAAAGATTGAGAGGAGGGAAAAAAGAGTGGAAGGGAGCAAGAAGAGGGAGCATAGGAGGGAAAAGGGAGTGAAAAGGTGAAGGATAGGAGGGAGAAGGGAGTGAGATGGGGGTAGGAAAGGAGGGGGAAAGGAGTGAGAAGGGATAAGGAAAGGTGGGGGAAGGGAGTGAGAAGGGGGAGGAAAGGAGGGTGAAGGGATTGGGAAGGCGGGAGGAAAGGAGGAGGAAGGGAGTAAGAAGGAGGGAGGAAACCAGGGGGAAGGGAGTGAGAAGGGAGGAGGAAGGGACCGAGAAGGAGGGAGGAAAAGAGGGGGTAGGGAGTTGGAAAGAGGGAGGGAAGGAGGGGGAAGGGAGTGAGAAGGGGGAAGGAAAGAAGGGGAAGGGAACGGGAAGGAGAGAGGAAAGGAGTGGGAAGAGCGTGAGAAGGGGGAAGGAAAAGAAGGGGGGGGGGGACTGAGAAGGAGGGAGGAAAGGAGGGGGAAGGTAGTGAGAAAGGAGGAGGAAGGGAGTGAGAGAGAAGGATGAAAAGAGGGGGAAGGGAGTGAGAAGGGGGAGGAAAGGAGGGTAAGGGAGTGGGAAGGGGGGAGGAAAAGAGGAGGGAGTGAGAGGGAAGGATGAAAAGAGGGGGAAGGGAGTGAGAAGGGGGAGGAAAGGAGGGTAAGGGAGTGGGAAGGGGGGAGGAAAGGAGGAGGAAGGGAGTAAGAAGGAGGAGGAAAGAAGGGGGAAGGGAGTGAGAAGGGAGGAGGAAGGGACTGAGAAGGAGGGAGGAAAGGAGAGGGAAGGGAGTGGGAAGGATGGAGGAAAGGAGGGGGAAGGAAGTGAGAAGGGTGGAGGAAAGGAGGGGGAGGGAGTGAGAAGGGGGGAAGAAAGGAGAAGGAAGGGAGTGAGAAGGAGAGAGGATAGAAGGGGAAGGTGGGAGGAATGGAGGGGAAGGGTCCCTCTGGTAGGTACCAGAGGATACCCATGATTCCTCCGGGCCGGAGGTGCTTCCATCATTCAATTTGGCTTAGCTTATTACGAGAAAAATACAGATGCCTAAAGTCTCCAATCCCTTAAAGACATCGATCCACTGAGACTGACTTTTGAGCCTCCGGAGACTCTTAGTTCTTCACACACTGTCTCCAAGATGTTTTCATAAAACTGCAGCGAAGACTTCTTTAATCCTGAAGAAGAAGAATCCCAATTCGTAAAGACTTGAGCGATCTTGAAAACGTGATATTCTTTTGAAGACTTTGGAGACAATGTGTGACTTTGGAGAGAACTAAAAGTATCTGAAGCCTTAAATGAGAGTTTCGTTTGAGCTTAAAGTCTTCAAAGAATCCTGGAAGGAAGAGGAAAGATCTGTCTTTTTCTAATATCAAACTGAATCAAAATGAACAATGAAAGCACCTCCGGCGATTCCGGAGGAATCAAGGGTTTTCGGTTCATCCAAGACGCCCACCTTTGGTGCCTCCCGGATGAGTCCAAAGACCCATTTCCACCAAGAGGGCCGATCGCTGGGGTTCTCTCTGGAGAGCTAAAAAACTTTTGTCAGAGGTTTTTTGTTTGTTTGCGGACTATCAGAAAGAATTCATCTGTTCGGCAAATGATGATTTACTTACGACGTTTTACTGATATTAAACATATTTCATTATTATCGAATGTTTTATTTTATACTAATCTATTTCTACAGTATTCATATATATGTGTGTGTGTGCGTGTATGTGTGTCAGTGTGTATGCGGCTGTGTGTTTCTAATAATATAATTAACTAAAAATACAGAATATATACAGAATGGCACATACGTACTTAAACACAAACAAATATATATATATATATATATATATATATATATATATATATATATATATATATATACATATATATATATATATATATACATTGTATATATATATATGTATATATATACAAATATTTTATATATATGTATATATATATATATATATATATATATATATATATATATATATATATATATATATATATATATGGATAAATATCAACACAACATCGTGTTCAAATAGAAATAAATTTCTACCTCATACTTGGGATCGAACGCTGGCTTCTTCTAATGAAAGGCCAGGTCGAAACCAACCATACAATAAAGAAACCTACCAAAACACGAAAGCGCTTGGTACCTGGTCTTTTCCTTTCCTGTTTCCTGTGGATTTTACACTTGAATATCTGTCACGTGCAGTTTTGTGACTGATAAGTAATATGTAAATATATACATACACATATATATATATATATATATATATATATATATATATATATATATATATATATATATATATATATATTTGGAGCATGGTTGGTTAGAGTCCCTGCAGACATGGTTTCGGCTAAGAGGTATAGGTTCGAATCTTTGCCCCTCCAGACACTGCTGTTATAAATGAATTTCCAGTAGATATATATTCCCAAACATAGAATTAGATATCATATATATATATATATATATATATATATATATATATATATATAAATGTTTGTGTAGCCAGATTATAATTTAGTTAACATTGCATAGGGGAGATTATAATGTACTAAATATTGCATAACCAAAATATCTAGATCTTTTATACCATAATGCGTTTCGTGAAACAGAGATTTAAATTCTCATTAAATGTCACCAAAAATTACCCTTTTTGGAGAATCTTCTCATTCCTGCACAACCTTCATTTCACATTCCTCACCAAAGATTTTACGACACCCTTAATCTATTCACAAAAGGCCTTTAGCGATTTTTATTTCAAATGCGCAGAGAAGAATGGCTTCGCCATTTAATGATCTCAGATGTAAACGTTTCAAAATCAATGTAATTTTGGACTGGAATTGTTCAAATCACTTTAAAATGTACAGAAGTTTCATGATAGACCCACGTTAATTGAATGCAGGATCGTGACTGGGAAACTAATTTTCATAGCCAGTCAGGCGAGGAGAGGATTTTTACGGAGACCCATTATCAAATCAAATATAAACTAACTTTAATAAGAACTTCCTTCAAACATTGAAAACTTTAGACGACCCAAACG
The DNA here is from genome assembly GCF_036898095.1 of Palaemon carinicauda. NCBI lineage: Eukaryota > Metazoa > Arthropoda > Malacostraca > Decapoda > Palaemonidae > Palaemon > Palaemon carinicauda. Next base: position 126,822,185 of record NC_090744.1, on the reverse strand, counting down.
TAATGAATAAGGATAAAATGTGGTGAAAATCTTTTAGGTATCATCTAGTCAATTTTTTTTTTTTAATTTTACGAGTACAAAGGCCAAATAAGACAAGAAAATGTTGACACGAAACAGGTTATATCTATCAATTACTAGACACAGATTTTTCACAGCTATTTCCTTATTATTTACACTGTTGGTCCCACACCCGGGGCGGGAAGGCCATTCATGCTTTGCATTGACAAGAAAATGATTAAATAGACAGCATTCTGAAATTTAAAATTTCAATATATTAGATACGTTTTATTTGATGAAAGATATAATTAGTCCTCTGTGAAAATAGTGATGACCTTGACCTTCCAAAATTCAGTCATTTCCCGTTTTTTACATAACATTTAATCCCTGCAAGTTTCGTTACTCTACGATTCAAATTGTGGCCGTATGGTTGATGACCAGAATTTGACCTTTTTTTTTAAAGGCCGCTCATGAATGACAGAGGCAAGGAACAGTGACATTGCTCTATCGAGCAGGACAATGCCCTAGAGACTGACCTAATGTACACATGCTCAGCGCCCAAGTCCCCTCTCTACCCAAGCTAGGACCAAGGAGAGCCAGGGAATGCCTACTGATGACTAAGCAGATAGGCCTATAAGCTCCCCCAAACCCTCCAAAACCTTAGCTCACAAGGATGGTGAGGTTGCAGCAACCAAAGAAACTCCAGAGTTTGAGCGGGACTCGAACCCCAGCCTGGCGTTCTCCAGTCAGGGAAGTTGCAACATCGGCCACCAAAATCCTATAGAAGAATTTGACCTTGACCTTTGATCTTGACAACGCTTTACAAAAAAGTTTAAGATTCCTGAAAGTTTCATTACTTTACAATTAGAATTGTGACCATATGGTTGATGACCGAATTCTGATCTTTTGCTTGACCTTGTCCTTGGACTCGACATTGACCTTACACTTAAACATGTATTCATTGGCCTGGATTTTTATACAATCAAATATGAAACAAGTCTGAAGTCACTGTGACAACGATGTCCGAACTTATGGCTGATGACGTGATTTGGACATTTTGGACCTTGACCTTGCAAAATTTCATCATTACTAGCTTTTAACATAAATTTTAATCCCTGCAAAGTTCATTACTCTGCGAATAAAATTGGGGCCTGAAAGCTTTCCACAAACAAACAAACACTCAAACAGGGGGTAAAATATAACCTCCTTCCAACTTCGTTGACGGAGGTAATAAATATCAGTGTCTAAAGTGGAAATGTCTTCCATACTCTAAGGGATATTAATTCCCATACGGCACTATTTGTTCTACTGATAATTGATTAAAGCATAAATTCAGTTCCCTCCCTTCACTGTCATCAGGAATCCAATTGACTTTGAAAAGTTTCCATCATATTTACATACTGAAGCTGTATTAGATTTTACAGATTACTGCTGTTAAACTGTGTTCCCTCCATCAGACTATCTTGTACTTTATTTCCAAAGAAGCTACCGTTTGGATTCATTCAATTTAGTTTGGATAAATAAATAAAACTATTAAAACATGAACTAATCAGATTATGAGTGTTCACTACCTTTAAAAGTTGAAGAATTTACACATTTCTAACAGATGAAATCATTTGTCCGAGTATATTCGAATCTTATCAATGTTGAAATTTAAGGAACGTCGACTGTCTCTTCCCTACATTTCATCGAGGAAATGCAATACTTTTCTGATTTTAGCCTCCGCCACGAGAGAGAGAGAGAGAGAGAGAGAGAGAGAGAGAGAGAGAGAGAGAGAGAGAGAGAGAGAGAGAGAGAGAGAGGAAAAAAATAGAAGTTTTCCAACAGACAACAAAAGTTATTTTTATTTTTGTGTATAAAAAAGGCCCAACCCAATTTTGTAAAGTGGCGCCAGAAGAACAGGTTAAACCCCAGGACCGGCTGAACTCTTAAGGTAAATATTCCCCGTCTGAGAGAGATTTCAATCTCACAAATACATTTTTCTATGTCCATTTGTGCATTCTTTTCTTTCTCTTTTATATAAAGTTTTCAGGATAGAAGTAGACAAAATCACATTCAATAACACTATGTAGAATTCCCTTCATACCGAGGTTCCAAACACATACAAAGATAAACAAGAAAAGTTTGAATATTGCAGAGGTTCTGCGATGTGGAATTCTTTACTAAGCAGTTTAAGAAGTCAAAAGCACTGTAATTTAACCTGTGAGGTAGACGAAACAGGCAAAACATACATTTCAAAGACTTCCCTTTATCAAAAGAGACACAACAAAATTCTCTGAAACCTTTCCCATCTTGAGCAGATTAAAACATTGATAGATTCGTTTACAATTGTTAAAAGTCTAAGTAAAGCCACTTGCAAGAGCTTCGTTGTTAAGAGGACAAAATCCCTTTGTCACTGCTATTGGCCATTGATTAAGTCAATAAGACTAAAGGATCTAAGGGACTGAAAACAAAAATAGGTCTTGAATTTGGAAAACCTTTTAGGTTCTCAATCCTCCATTGTGAGGGAATTTAACCCTAAGCATACTGTATATGTGGAGTGTATAGATAAGAGCGAAAGAAAAATGAAATGAACATTAACCAATATTGATCGATTTGCATCACTAATAAAAATCGAAGCAGATTGACTTCATGGAAGGTCCACTTGTGATCTTACTTTCGTCTCCTCATTCAGAATTATTGACGTCAGCATAAAAACATGGAAAATTAAGTTGTGTTAATTTCAGATAATGTAACCAAAATGGCAACATCTATAAATGAAAGTTTTCATTGTTGTTGTTGATCATGTTAAAAGAAAATAATAATAATAATAATAATAATAATAATAATAATAATAATAATAATAATATGGGTAGGCGGTAGGCCGCGAGTCAACAATATCTATTAAAATTCATTCAGTGTTTCTAAATACACACACACACATATATATATATATATATATATATATATATATATATATATGTATATATATATATATATATATATATATATATACATATATATATATATATATATATATATATATATATATATATAACAATCTTACCAGAAAGAAACCAGCTTAATTGATCTTTCTCTTTTGAACTGCTGCAAATCCCGCCCAATGTGAATGGCGAATCTCTGGGTCTTGAAAGATTTCCAATCAAGATTTTGTTTTTATTGAAGAAAATAGGGAGGATTAATCAACTCCAGAATTAATCCTATCAGTGAGGGGAAACGTTCTACCACATATTTTTTTCTCTCAGGCCGTTAGGAAAAATCATATTTCCTTTTCATTGGTTAAACAATATAAAGTTTTTCAAATAACTTTTTCAGTATTTCGGATGAAACCTAAAAGATAAAGAAAACCAAAGGAAATTTAAGAAAAACATCTCCGATATACATATATATATGTACATATATATATATATATGTATATATATATATATATATATATATGTATATATATACATATATATACATTATATATATATACATACAGTGTATATATATATATATATATATATATATATATATATATATATATATATATATATATAAAATCCTCATCTACGCCTGTTGACGCAAAGGGCTCTCTCTCTCTCTCTCTCTCTCTCTCTCTCTCTCTCTCTCTCTCTCTCTCTCTCTCTCTCTCTCTCTCTCTCTCTATCTTTCTAAAAAAAAAAAAATACTAACCTACTAGGCGAATATGATTTAACACCACCAACCACCCGTTGATATACTGGCGCTTGAGGAGAGCTATTTTTTCCTTTGACTGGCCAGACAGTACAATATTAGATGCACCTCTCTCGTTACAGCTCATTTTTCCTTTTCCTACACATATAGTGAATAGTGTGGCCTATTCTTTCCTCCTTTTCCTCTGTCATCTTACACTTCACAAACTGAGATTACCAAACAATTCTTCACTCAAGAGGTTAACTACTGCACGATAATTATTCAGAGGCTACTTTCCCCTTGGTAAGGGTAGAAGAGACTCTTTAGCTCTGGTAAGCGGCTCTTCTAGGAGGACACTTCAAAATCAACCCATTGTTCTCTAGTCTTGAGTAGTGCCAAAGTCTCTATAGCGTGTTCTTCCAGTGTTTGGGGTACAGTTCTCTTGCTTGAGGGCACACTCGGGAATACTACTGTATCTTATTTCTTGTCTTGTTTTTGAAGGTTTTACAGTTTATAGATGAAAGGTCTATCTAAATGTTGTTACTAATCTTAAAATATTTTATATTGTTCATTATTTCTCTTGTAGTTTATTCATTTCTTTTCTTCACTGGGCTAATGAGTTAGCAAACGATAACAATCGCTACAATAAGAGACCAAATCTCATAAAAATTCTAAAAGATTTTTTTTACCAACAACATTTAGTCAAAAGCACAGCAGTCCAATTAGCATTTTCTGATAAACGTAGAGCTGATAATGAAGGTTTCAAATTGAATTCAAATCATGATGTATAATATACCGAATACTGCAATTGAAGCTTCTCTGCATCTTAATAGTCAGTCATTCAAGAGCTCTTTCATTAACTAGAATCACGGAACTGACTTCCATATTAATCACTAAAAAAGGCAGACCTTCACCTAAGTTTTAAAGACGAAAGTAAATATGTACAGGAAATTCCTTTGCTTTATATTAACAAAGGAAAGGACCACTAACTCCATAAAAGGTCTCCTTTGATGGAAGGATATAGCTGCTAGAAATCCATTTTTAAGAATCCTTGCCAGAGAGGCAGCTCACACATTCCTGCCTAATAAAGAAGCTGAGTAAACTAGTTCTGGTACAAAGAAGAGACCCTTGTCTGACCGTCTGTCTGTCACTGTTAATAAACGTAATGTGCTAAATCTTAATGAAATATTCTCCTAGAACAGGTTTCAGATCTTCGCAACTTAAACAAAAAAGGACATTAGAAAGAGCAAGCCTTCCTCTTAGAGTCCTTGACTCACTAAAGTAAAGGATACGTCACAATGGATAGATTTATAAGAAAATGAGACAAACTGTCCTTTCCGTTTTAATTAATATACTACCCTAAACCATACACAACTTTACACAATGAAAACTACCCCACCAGCTTTCCTATCATTAAAAAAATAGGCCACGTCCTGATAGAAACAGGAGACAATACTCAATATATGTGGCAAGAAAACAAAACAAAAAGAAAACGTTCAAACAATAACTGAAACTGAGGCCCAGTGGCAAACTGTGGTTGCCAATGAGACTCTCCATTCTGGCAATGCTTTGGTGACTACAACACTCCTGAACCGTTGTGATGCACCAATAACCTCCATCGGACATTCAATAACAAAAGGGCTGGGAAATAGGCAGAGAAATGGAAGGGAGTCATTCTTTAATACACTGGTGCAATGCGAGGGTGGTGAGAATGTATGGTATGGACTATACACAGCAATTTGTGGGTAGTAATTAATATCTGGGATGGAAGTGAGACAGGCTTTTGTAGAGGCAAGAGTGAGGTTTGGTAGAAGTTACACAAAAGATATATATGAAAGGAAAAATTTGCAAGATGGAAACAGTGCTTGAATGGAATGGTTGGTGTTACAGTTAATAAAAAGCGATTACAGAATGTGACGGAAAACTGCAGAGAAAACTGAAAGAATCTCAAAGTTGTGAATGGACATGAATAAGGATATAAGGATAAATGGAAACCAGGAACATGCTGTAATGAGGTTTATTATTATTATTATTATTATTATTATTATTATTATTATTATTACTTGCTAAGCCATAACTCCACTTGGAAAAGCACTATGCTACAAGTTCAGGGGCTCCAACAGGGAAAATAGCCCAGTGAGGAAAGGACACAAGGAAATAGCTATATTTACAGATTATGATATGATAATCAAAGGTTTGAATAGAGGAGTATGTGAAATGATGAACATAGCCAAGGGTGTACATAAGATTTATAAGAGGCTTGAATAGTATGTGAAAATAAAAGTTTGAAATGTATGAAGGGATTATCGAGCAAAACTCCTTTATGGAAGTCTAACGTAGTGTTGGCGTATACTGCAAATAAAAAGAAAATACCAGTAGCTGTTGAGACTAAATGTCTGAGTAGTA
>NC_090744.1:126803628-126811128 GCF_036898095.1 Palaemon carinicauda | reverse complement strand
CCTAAAACCTAAACGAATTATTTGCACTGGAAGAAACATTGACGATGAAAATATTTATTGGAAAACCGTCTATCAGATTTTGAACTTTCATTGGGTTCAACCTTCATAATTAGCTCGGAGCAATAGTTTAAGTATTGGATATCTGCTTGCATTTAGACAGCAATAAAAATAAATATTCCCTTTTCACCCCCCAATAAATTCCAGTTATCAATAAGAATGGTAAAAAATTATAAGTATACATTTAAGGAACCCAAGAATTTGTGGTGATATAACTAAAAATAATTGAATCAAAATACATAAAGTACATTAATAAACGCAAAAAAAAAAAATAGAGAAACAGTTGCATAAATCAAATAGATAACACTCCTGAAACATAATGAAAGCTAAACATAGAGTATTTTTAAGATAGAATCCAGAAAATGCTCCTGAAATACAATGCCAAAGACTTCAAAAACCTTCCAATACAAAATAACGACCCAACAATAATTACGTAAAAATACATTTATCAAAATACAACCAAAATGTAACCTAAACATGTTTGTATACCTATCAATCACGTATACAAACATACCAAGACTAAAGCCCTCCCAACTATGAAATGATATTTTCCTGAAAATATTCCGTCCAGCATTAACTATACTATCCCTGAATCTATATAAAATATCGCGTATTTTATTCCCACAATACAGTACGTTTTCATGGTCATATTCCAAATAGGTCTTGTAGTATAGGTCCCTTTCATTTACAATCATATGCAGATAAAAAAAAAAAAAACACTGTCTTACTAAGGCCATACAACTCGCTATGTCAAGGTCATATTAACTACAACTATATTAAAATAATAAAAAAAGGCCCGACTTATAAGGTCTTAACAAACATAGCATCTTCGGGTACTTACCGGTCAATGGCCTATCTGGAATCATGACGACGGATGCGCTGTTGCCGTTTCCGTCATCATTTCGAGTTGGATTAAACTCTATAGACAGTAGAATTCATGGCTCTTCAATTGTAACACTTCATCGCGCGATATTTCGTTTCAAATTCTCACTGCCCCCCCCCCCCCCCCCCCGCCCTCTTTTTTACTCAATGCCGTCCTTGAATATAGAAGAAAAAAAAAAAGAATCCCGATGCAGAAACTAAGAACACCGAGACGGCAACACTGCAGTGGTGGTGGCGTGGTTGGTGGCAAGCGGCGTTGAAATCTCAATAGCTCTCTCTTTTCAAAATGACGAAATGAAAATAAACTAATACGAGGAAATTTCCCACACTTTACATTAAAAGCTCCGGAATTCTGACGTGGTTTGAATAACCACAGATTAACAACACCACTGACATCTTAATTACAATAACTCTAACATTACCGATAAATTTAATAAGCGTCTGGTGTTGCAAATCGACACAACGAACATCAATTTATTAACTCTATCTTTATGCTTCGTGTAACATCAACGTGAACATTACTTCAAAAAGCTGACTTTAATGTGAAAATACAAAAAAAAAAAAAACACCGATCTTATTTATAAGATAATATAGCAACCAAAACAAAGCCAAATTTATAATGGTATAAGTTATTTATTACCGAAATTAAGACAATTTTAAAACAACACTAATTAATTATAATTATCACCGAGGCATTTTGAAATCAACACTTAATTGCATTGCTTAGACACAACGGAATCTTGGAATTTTAATAAAACATTTTTAATACAATATGGTTTCACGCAGGTTTGAATAACTTTCATAAAATGCGACTGAAGTCGTTGTAATTTCATGAAAACACTTGATAAGTAACAAGGAATCTTGACACACTGATACAGCACTTCATAAACTATAGAGAAAAGAACACTTATTTAATATAGCATTACGAGATCAGGCCACAAACAAACACTAAGCAAGAACTGAATCACTCGGTATGCTAATACACGTATATATATATATATATATATATATATATATATATATATATATATATATATATATATATATATATATATATATATATATATATATACGATAACGAACTCTCATTAACTTCTACAATGACATATCCACTGTATTAAATCAATCTATTAATAAATTACGTTTTCGCTGTATGAAAGCGATAATAAGTATATAATAATTAGAATAAATTACACAGGGAACAACGAGACTCGGACCACGTGCGAAGACACACGCAACTCTTATAACCCTGGATAGGTACGGTCCTCGGACACCCCTTTAAGGGTATACTCGGACGCGAACGACCCCGACGCCAAAAAAAATTCTTGAAAAATCAGTTTTTGCAGTAACCTCCTTTTTTCTTTTGCCAAAAAAAAACTTCAATGAATGCTTAAAACAACTGTAAAGATAAATACTACTCATCTGCAGAAAAACTATTTATTATAAATATTTTAAAAAATTAAGTAGAAAAAAAAAGACCTGACAAAAATTCATAAAAAAAAAGTTTATACATATATACACAAATCCTTTTAGGAATTGATTCTTGAATGTTTAGGACACATCTTGATGTATTTTGGATGAAGTCAGACCCATGGAGGTGAAGATCTGAAATGAGAAAAAAAGGGTAACTTTTTTTGGCCAAAAAAAATTGTCCAAATTTCATGAATTTTTTTGGGTACCCAAATGAAATAGGAAGTGGCTAATTTTTTTAGGGAATAAACATATGTTATCCTAAAATAGAAATATGTGAAAAAATCTTCATTATTTTGTAAATTACATTTATATCAGGGGCCATATCTAAAGGTAATTTTTTGAGTACTTGGAAATTTCGTAAAAAAATACATATATTTAATATATAATATGATATTTATGCAGGTAAAAATATACCAAAATATCACAAATTCTATAGGGAACAAGAATATATATAGATAGGGCAGCTTACGCTTCGGATATGTCCACAAAATGGCCGCCAACCACACTGACTCAGACTCCCTAATCTGCCACTTGAAATGTAGGAAGGGTATGTCAATTTCAAGGTGTTATTTACTAATCTAATTATTATTGGATATGCATAAAAATTGTATGGTGGGTTGCTGGATAATTGTCGATTATTTTACGACTATAAAATTAAAATTCTGACCCAAAAAATTTTTTTTGAAGGGAAATAAAATCGAAAAAAAAAATGTAAAACAATATTTTAGCTAAAAAAATTTGATGATATTCAATAAAAAAAAAGTAAACAAAATTTTCCGACAAATAAACATCTAGAGGAATCATTACTCTGTGATAGTTCCTTAGTACGTAGTAATTTTGAAAGAATTGGGAAAAAACGAAAAAATGGCAATCACCGGAAAATCGAACACATACCTATATATACGCCATATCTGGCTAAAAAAAAGATAGGCATGGGTAGCCAGATCATCTAGAAACACTTTCCAACACTATAAAAATATAAGTTTTGCGACACTACTTGCCAATTCCTTACGGTAACATGACTAAGCAAAAAAATGCAAAACAAATAAAAAGGGGCACTCGTGGAAAAATGGCCATTCTAATATACGGCATTTCAGAAAAAAAAAATTTCAGCCACGTGCTAGGCAAACCATCAAGGCAAATTTTCCGACAAATAAACATATAAATGAAATATTACTCTGTGATAGTTCCTTAGTACGTAGTAATTTTGAAAGAAATGGGAAAAAACGAAAAAATGGCAATCACAGGAAAATCGAACACATACTTATATATACGCCATATCTGGCTAAAAAAAAAATAGGCATGGGTAGCCAGATCATCTAGAAACACTTTCCAACACTATAAAAATATAAGTTTTGCGACACTACTTGCCAATTCCTTACGGTAACATGACTAAGCAAAAAAATGCAAAACAAATAAAAAGGGGCACTCGCGGAAAAATGCCCAACATTCTAATATACGGCATCTCAGATAAAAAAAAAAGACATGCACGTGTTAGCCCAACCATCAAGGCACACTTTCTAACACATAAACATGAAAAAAAAATCAATAATATACGGCAATTCCTTACTACGTAGTAAATTTTTACAAATATTGAAAAAAAAACAGAAATTGGCAACCGCAGTTAAATACCCAATATACCAATAACTACGTCGTATCTGACAAAAACTAAATCACGCATGGGTAGCCAGATCATCTAGACACACTTTCCAACATTAAAAAAGCAAAAGTTTTACGACACTATTTCGCAATATCTTACGGAAAAATGACTTGGCAAAAAAATTAAAAAAAATTAAAAAGGGACACTCGCGGTAAAATGCCCGACATTCTAATATACGACATCTCAGATAAAAAAAAAGACATGCACGTGTTAGCCCAACCATCAAGGCACACTTTCTAACACATAAACATGAAAAAAAAAATGAAAAATATACGGCAATTCCTTACTACGTAGTAATTTTTACAAATATTGAAAAAAAACAGAAATTGGTAACCGCAGTTAAATACCCAATATACCAATAACTACGTCGTATCTGACAAAAACAAAGTCATGCATGGGTAGCCAGATCATCTAGACACACTTTCCAACACTAAACAAGCAAAAGTTTTACGACACTATTTGGCAATATCTTACGGAAAAATGACTTGGCAAAAAAATGAAAAAAAATGAAAAAGGGGCACTCGCGGTAAAATGGTCCTCGTGGTGATGAACGACATTTTAACTAAAAAAAAAAACATGCACATGGTAGCCAAACAATCCACCAAGACTTTCCACAACTGATAACCTATACAAGTTGCACCATTCTACGACAATTTCATAATACGTAATAACTTTGATAATTATGCAAACTACCTCAGAAGGGTAAACTCGGACGCGAACGACCCCGACGTGTCTCAGAAATCGGGGAAGGAGTACAGCTACAGCAATGCACATCTGGACACTACTAGAGCGTGTAGGGGAGACACCTCCTGCAGGTCGATCACCCACAAATTCAGTCACAGGGGTGAGTCACGTGAGAAAAACCTGTTTTTTTTTGACGCTCGGGGTCGCAAACGACCCACCGTACCTATCCAGGGTTAAGTAACCAAGCGTCAATGTAACCTATCTACAATTCTAGATTGACCAAAAAAACCGTAGATTATCGTGCATTGACATAACAAGTCTCGGCCTGTGCCTTCAACATTAGCCGTTACCGGTTTTAACCGGTTTTTTGTTTACATGTTATGTAAATATTTGGGAGGACTAAATAAATATTAGGTGAGTTCTAGTATTATACCAAAAGTATAAAAAATAGAAAAAATGCGAAGCATTAAAAGCTTATAAACTAAAATGGATAAAATAAGGGGAAATTTTAGTCAAACTATTATTCGTTTATTTTGAATCGATATACGGTATATCCCAATCATATGATTTTTTTTATTGTTTACGAAATAAATGAAAAAATCTGAAGTAAACTAATAGTTATATTAATTATGCGAATTAATTGTTCATAATAAATTTGAAAGTAGCGTAAGAAGGACATGCTGACAAATTTGGTGCACATTTTAATTCGAATATTTTTAATTTTCGTAATAATTTTTGCAATTTTTTTACAAGAAACATCTAAACCTTGAGATTTCAGTAATTCGTAAATGGGCATTATTCTACAATCATTGCAATCATCATTTTTTTATGAAGTTAACAATAAAGTTTAAAGGCCGCTCATGAATGGCAGAGGCAAGAGACAGTGACATTGCCTTAGCAAGCAGGACAATGCCCTAAAGACTTACCATATATGATCAGCGTCCAAGCCCCCTCTCTCCGCCCAAAATAGGACCAAGGAGGGCCAGGGAATGACTACTGATGACTCAGCAGGTTGATCTATTTGCTCCCCCAAAGCCCCGATCCTTAGTTCACAAGGATAGTGAGGTTGCAGCGACCAAAGGAACTAACGAGTTTGAGCGGGACTTGAACCCCAGTCTGGCGTTCACCAGTCAGGGACGTTACCACATCGGCCACCACAACCCTAAAGTAATTGTAGTGGTATCAATAGTATTATTATTATTATTATTATTATTATTATTTGAAGGACCTAAATATCTATCACGAGCCTCTACTAAGAATGGTGAACCGGGCATCATCGCTAGGCCTACTCGACCCCGGAGTGATAATACATTGCACAACAATAATTGGTATTATTGTGCGGAATTCACATATTTGTTATTTATTGGTATTAAGAAACTACATACATAAATACATATGTCAGATTTTGGTATACTTCCAGAGCCTTCTATGGTACATTCGTGTTTTAGTGGTCACCCATCCAAGTGGTAACCAGACCCAATTACCCAAAATTATCTTATTTACAAAATTTATTATCTTATATCTTATATTTTATATAACAGTTAATTCCTGAAAGTTTCATTACAATTAAAATAGTGGCCAGGAAGCTGTTCACAATCAAACAAATAAATACACAAACATAACCTCCTTCCAATTTCGGTATCGGAGATAATAATAATAATAATAGTGCTCCATTTGACTATAATAATAATAATAATAATTTCTCTGGTAAACACTGTAATCCTCAAGCCAAGATCTTTGCCATGTTTAATCGAGCCGAATAAATAATTAAGAATAAATAAAGTATTCAAGAGGTTACGTTGAATTTTCAAATACACAGAATTTGAATTTGCAAATATCATACTTCAGCATTTGTTGACAAATAAGAAATTTCGCAATTTGTGAAATCCTTATGCAAAGGCTAAATTGATATATCAGTTTTAATTACTTCAAATCTGCACATAGGTTTTATAGATAAGATTTAAATCTATATTTATTATAGATTTTTTTGGGAAAGGCATCCGGCCATGAAAAATTAGCCAAAACCAATATGACCAGAGGAAATTGTGAGATTAGAATTAATGCTAGGGCATATATATGATGAAGTGTGGGACAGAGGTAGATGGAGAACGCTGGCCAGAAACATCGACCCCACATAAAGGTGGGAAAAGATGGAGACAAAGAAGAAGAAATTTAGTATAGATTTTTCTACCTCATAGTTTATTCTTATCCCTTATAGCCTATGTAATATAATTTCCTTTTGTTTAGTTTTATAGCATTAATTTCATATTATTATTATTATTATTATTATTATTAAGCTACAACCCTAGTTGGAAAAGCAGGATGGTATAAGCCCAGGGTCTCTAACAGGGAAAATAGCCCAGTGACGAAAGGAAAAAAGAAAAGAAAATATTTTAAGAAAAATAACAACATTAAAATAAACAACTCCTATATAAACAATAGAAACTTTCATAAAACAAGAGGAAGAGAAATAAGATAGAATAGTGTGTCCGAGTGTACCCTAAATTAATACAAGTATATTAATATAGATATTAATATTATCATAATATAAAGAGTCGAGCTAAACTTTTCCTATCAATAAATAATAATAAAATATAGAGTATTTATTGACCAATATAAAATTCTCTCATTTTCACTCATCAATTATGCAAAATCATGAAACCTAAATCGTCCTCTTCAATAAGGCTCATCTGAATAAAGAAAAATAGAAGATTTCCAATCAATTGCATTCAAAATGTCGGAGG
>NC_090744.1:126773628-126798628 GCF_036898095.1 Palaemon carinicauda | reverse complement strand
ATTCAAACGATTTAGATCCAGGCTTAGCAATATATTACTCATGAGATAAAAGATAGCTTTTTGAAAGGTAAAATGGCTTAGATCATATCGTAAAGAATTGAACAGTAAAAAAGGAAATAAACATCACAGAAAATTCATAAATTATTGAACGGCATTGTTGGTTAATTGAAATACGATGGATCACCTCACTCCTCTGGGCTCATTCTATAATACTGTATCACAAAACTCACGTCTGTTGTGAGAATATAAAAGGTTGTCATATTGAAACTAAGCCTAGCGAGTGACATAGTCGCTTCAAAATTAAGTAGACGCCTTTTAAGGGTTTGACAACCTATCAAAGCTCTGAAATTATTTTTTTACAACAAATGTGAAGTTTCTACCTCAGAATATACTCATAAATACGAGAAAGACATAAAGACCACCACACAAAAATGAATCAAGGCTGCCAATATTAAAAAAAAGAAAGAAAAAAGAAAAGAAAAAGTTTTGTTAACGTTTAAATAATAAACACAGGCGATTATCATTTTGAATAGGACTATGTGAGTATTTAATAATAAGACACATAAAGGCTAATAACACTTGTAACTGAATACATATTTGAAATGAATATTGCACATAGGCTATGGAGGTACGTTTGACACCCAAACAGAAGTGTTTGTTAAAAGGTTATTTATGAATGACAGAGGTAAGGGACAGTGACATTGCCATTTCAAGCAGGACAATGCCCTACAGACTGACTATATATGCAAGCTAGGACTAAGGAGGGCCAGACAATGGTTGCTGATGACTCAGCAGATAGACCTATAGGCTCCCCAAACATGCCACCAGTAGCTCACAAGGATGATAAGGTTGCAGCGAACAAAGGCACTAACCAGTCTGGCGATAACCAGGCAAGGACGTTACCAGCAGGCCACCACACAACCCTGCATTTCGACCAGACTAAACTGGGAAGATACTGCACAGAGAAACCGATCTACTGTTATGAGCATATAATTCAACTGAATTATCTAATGTTAAGCCTTTGCAACCGAAGTAATATCGAAGACAAAATAAATGAGGGGTGTTAACTAACCGCTGATAACAAAAAATAGAACAATCTTGTCATCGTGCATCTAAAATGAAAGCTATAAGTGGTATTTTCACAACCTAAATCGAATGACATTGTAGTTGAAAGAATATTATTTTAATCTAATAGTTGATAACAAGCTCACTATTCTACCTTATTTCTCTTCTTGTTTAGCTAAAGTTTTTATAGCTTATACAGGAAATATTTATTTCAATGGTGTTACTGTTCTTAAAATATTATATATTTCCTTTTTTACCTTCCCTCACTGGGTTACTTTCCCTGTTGGAGTGTTGGAGCCTCTGGGCCTACAGCATATCCTGCTTTTCCAACTAGGGTTGTAGCTAGCATGTAATAATAATAATAATAATAATAATAATAATAATAATAATAATAATAATAATAATAATATGTTACCCTGCCTTTGTACAAAGGCAGATCACCACTTCACACCATTTCAACCGAGTTATTGAATATAACGGTTTTTTAAATGATCTACTATGTAGATTTGCGCTTTTGTCCCGGTGTCTTATCCGTTGAGAAAAAAAAAAAACATTTTCTTTTTCATTACCCTTATTCAACAGTGAAATGAACGTTAGGAAACGATCAACTTTTCATTATTCATAATCATCGGAAAAAACGGGCAACTTTTCATTGTTCATACTAAAAAAATTGCCAAAATATTGGAGCTTCCAGGAATTAATTTCTTCCGCTCAAATTATCTCATTAGGTCTGGATTCCTAATGGAAGTTTGGTAGATACTTAGAAAATAATAATAATAATAATAATAATAATTTCTTTACGTAATACATACAAAATAAAGTGGATTTCTCAATAAAAACCTATTCATTTATAAAACAGAGAACATACGAGGTTACGTGGATTATTATTATTATTATTACTTGCACGATGCTATAAGCCTAGGGACTCCAACAGGGAAAATAGCCCAGTGAGGAAAGGAAACAAGGAAAATTAAAATATGTAAAGAACAGTAACATTAAGATAAATACCAGTGATAATATTTTGGAACCAGTAATGTTTAAGTCCTTTCAAATCTTGTCGTCCCAAATTCACCAAAATAATTATCTACATTATGACAATTTATGCAATACACTAAAGGAAATTATTATTAAATTATACAGTATTTAACCATCTTATATTAACTAAAGCAGAAACATACAGCCGGCACCATACCCAAACTTTAAATTGTAAGTTACTGTCAATTACATTGTTAATATCAACATAACTATGAAAAGAAGATTGAATATACCTCTAAACAGTCACAAACAAAGTAAGTTGTTTATTCAACACATACCGATCAAACATGCAGCGGATGTTTTTATGTTCAACGGGCTGAGAAGTCTCTATAGTTTATCTATGACATCCTACAATCTCCAATGCTGTACAGAAATCCATTGATTGTGGTCAGGAAGTTAGTATGATTGGCCTTGATTTTAGTGATGCCTTTGACCGTGTTAATCATGAGGCCCTTGTTTTCAAACTCAAACAGTTGGGAGTGGGTGGGTCGTTTCTTAGCATTATTATTGATTTTTTAAGTAATTGATCTCAAAGAATTGTTGTTGATGAGCACCACAGTGAGTATAGGAATGTGATATCCAGTGTTCCACAGGGTAGTGATCTTGGCCCATCACTTTTCATACTATATACACATGACATGTCGTTTGGCCTAGAAAACAAGTTTGTTGCATATGCAGATGATGCTACTCTCTTTGCATCAATTCCATCTCCTAAATGTAGATCTGGAGTTGCTGAATCCCCTAATAGAGATCTAGCTAGAATTAGTGCATGGTGCAAATTATGGGGTATGAAGTTGAATCCTAACAAAACTCAAATTATGATTGTAAGTAGGTCAAGGACGGTGGCTCCTCAACATCCGGATCTCAGTATTGATCATGTTTCTTTGAATTTGTATGACTCTTTCAAAATTTTAGGTGCGATTCTCGACAGCAAATTTACTTTTGAGAAACATATAAGGTCTGTGTCTTCTTCAATTGCACGAAAAATAGGCTTATTGAGAAAGTCTTTCAAGATTTTCGGTGATCAATCTATTCTGAAGAAGTGTTTTAATTCTTTCATTCTACCTTGTTTTGAGTATTGTTCTCCTGTCTGGTCTTCAGCTGCTGATTCTCATCTTAATTTGTTGGACAGAAACTTACGGTCTATTAAATTTCTTATTCCTGATCTAGATATTAATCTCTGGCACCGTCGTTCAATTAGTTCACTATGCATGTTGCATAAGATTTTTCATAATTCTGACCATCCTTTACATTCAGATCTCCCTGGACAATTCTATCCTGTTCGTAATACTAGGCAGGCAGTTAATTCTAAGAGCCAGGCCTTCTCCATCACGAGGCTCAATACTACGCAGTTCTCTAGAAGTTTTATTCCAGCTGTTACCAAGTTGTGGAATGATCTTCCTAATCGGGTAGTTGAATCAGTAGAACTTCAAAAGTTCAAAGTTGGAGCAAATGCTTTTTTGTTGACCAGGCGGACATGAGTCTTTTTATAGTTTATTTATGACATATTTATTTTTGATGTTGTTAATAGTTTATATATGACATGTCTGTTTTGACGTTGTTACTTTTTTTAGAATGATTTATTGTTAATTTGTTCTCTTCATTCATTTATTTCCTTATTTCCTTTCCTCGTTGTGCTATTTTTCCCTGTTGGAGCCCCTGGGCTTATAGCATATTGCTTTTCCAACTAGGGTTGTAGCTTGGATAATAATAATAATAATAATAATAATAATAATAATAATAATAATAATATGCATATAAACGTCAAGATACTTCATAATCGTTATTCAATACTTTTTCATAGGTTATTCATTTCCTTTCCTTACCCTGCTGGCGCCCTATTGGCTCTAAACATTCTGTTTTACCAACTGGGGTTGTAGCTTAGATAATAATAATAATAATAATAATAATAATAATAATAATAATAATAATAATAATAATAATAATAATAATAATAATGTACTGTACATACGAAAGAGCGTGCATAAGCACACACAATATATGCTAATTATATAATACTTTAATTTCTAACCAAAACCGTTAGAGGGACAGCAAATCATGAGTCGTGTGATCAGACCACGTTCATATTAAAGATAAAGAAAACGGTACTCGGGAGAAAACGGTACTAGAGAAAAAACGGTGCTTGAAAGTGGTACCGCAGGCGTTGTTTCACTTTCATATTTGAATGTAAGCTCCTACTTGCTTTCTCTGGTGCTTTATCCATTTTTTCTATTTTTTATATTAACATTGTGGCAACCTACCCGTTCATGAGTTTTCCCATTCCCCCTTATAGTAGCAATTCTGGGAGATCCCAGTTTCCCGGGTTGAAGGTGAATAAACAACCCGTCATTTGCAATAATAATAATGGCCAGCAATATTTAATAAACACAAGGTGTCCAGTTAAAAAAAAATATATTGTTCTTTGAGTGGCGTAAAATAGATTTCCTAGTAAACGTAGTTTCATATTGTGTCCATCAGATAGATTTTGCTCCACCGAGGCTCGCTTCGCTGGCAATCTGTCCCGCCAAGCAGTGAAAGGATAAGCTGCGAGTAACTATGTCAGGAGTATTTTTATCTTTGAGATGAACAAGAGCGAAATACTAAACTGACAGCGTTCTCAGCATAATCAAATATCGAAATTGACGAGTTTACATTAAATTTAGAAATACAATGAACTCCTCCCGGGAGTCTTGTTCGGACTGTAGGCCTATTAGTGCTGCAAGTTTGGGAAGCTGAAAAAAAATGGCTATTGAAAAACAACATCCGTAATCTTTAGTGGAAGCTCTTAATTAGTTCATTAATAAAGAGGTAATGATCACGCCATATAAAGAACAGAACAGCTAGGCAAAAGCGAATGGAAACAACGCATGTGCAGTAACTCAGTCTCCTAACAGTAAACAATGAACTTGAACAATGGAATGGTGTTAACAAATTAATTGATCAGTAGGCCTACGTAAGTAATTATGCCCCAGCTCCCTCTCAGCATACTGACAAAATGCAAAACCAAACAGGTCTCGTTTTAGTGATTCCCAGTTTCGTTATATAATAATAAAACAACTACAAATGCAGCCGTTTCTAATCGATTATATACAAGGAAGGGCCTCAGACATGTCCTTTGTCATGTCTTGCGTTTGGCCATTTTCAAACTGGTCGCTGCGAATTGATGATGGTGGGAGACCTTAGTCTGATCACTCAAATCAAACCAAACTAGTATGAATGGCCCTGACTAGTACAGTTTTACTGATCAAGGAATTGCACAAACCCTTTCACCACGTTACAGTATCCCCACTCAGAAATGAATATTAACCCCACTGTATATATATATATATATATATATATATATATATATATATATATGTGTGTGTGTGTGTGTGTGTGTAATCACCCACTATACAATAAGCTCCAACTAGACGTCCAAAAGACTAAAGCTATTAAGGCTTGCAAGAGGAAAATCAAGACTTTTCTGAGTGTTTCGATAATGTGGATTTATCAATAAACGAGCAATATGCGGTGGGAAATAATGAATGCCTTAGAATACACATGATACAATGACTAAAAGATATTGTAGAGAGCGTAGTAAAAGGGTTTGAGTATAGCCATGATCAGCAAAGCTATATATACTAGGTTGGTTTGCTGTTAGCGATCATGTGAAAATCTCCCACCAATCAACAGTGGCTAGTGTGGTGATGGAAATGGCCAAACCCCAGACATGATTTATCATGTTTGAGGCATTCGTCATGCAGTGTACTAAAAGCAGCTCTCTCTCTCTCTCTCTCTCTCTCTCTCTCTCTCTCTCTCTCTCTCTCTATATATATATATATATATATATATATATATATATATATATATGAGAGAGAGAGAGAGAGAGAGAGAGAGAGAGAGAGAGAGAGAGAGAGAGAGAGAGAGCATACATGGATACGACTGAAAACTAAAGTAGAAGACAACATGTATGAAAAAGAAATGAACATTGGCAGGACTTTTACCACGAATGACAGATAGTATACGGACATCAAGAATGCTGAATGGGTACCTAGAGATTGCAAGAGAAGCAGCTGAAGGAATGAAGACGATAGATTGACGTAATAGGAAAATATGCGGGAATACATTAGCACAGAAATACAGTAGACAAACGCAAGTGAACAAGGCTTTTGTTCAACAGTGGACTAGTAACGGATGGATGATGGTGATGTGTGTATATGTGTCTATTGTCTCCACAGTTCATAAGTGCATGACCATTTTATCGTAATTAACATCACTCTTGAAAGGAACGCTGTAAATAACAGTCGCCAACTAATGACAATATATCAGTCCATTAACAAAAACTAGTCACATTGTGTCACTAACCTTTCAGTAGAGCTTCTGTCTCCCCTATGGTGCCATGTCCTGAGCATTTTCGGTTTGTTCGTTCGTTCGTTATAGATTCCATGGCCGCCAACACATGGACGGAACACTGCCTCTTGCTTGAATTTTGCTGTATTCAAAAACACATCACGATTTTTCGCTTCTGACACAATGACAATTGAACGCCTGGAAACTGATAAAAATCGAAATGACTTAATCATATGATTGAATAAATGGAATGTGGATTATAACGTTTGCTGATATGAATAGCCTAAGCGAAATACAGAAACATTAACGAATGACGCAAAGTAGATTAATTAGCCAGAATGGAGACCAACCACAAACGAGGAAGGAAAAGCCTTTTTCATACTTGACGTTCATTCTCTTCCTTTCTTACGGATGAGAAATTGAAAGTTAGTTACCATAATACCGGATTACAATACTCAATTAATCGTAACATTGTTTTACTAAAACTAATGACTGAATTCAACAAACTGCATCATAAACAGATTACCACTTCACGGACTAGGCCTATACAGGCATGTAAAATGATAATGACAGTGTCATCAAGAACGTTATATCAACGATAATTAAAACAAAAATACGTAAGCATTACGAAGCTTCTTCAAACACTTAATAATGCGTCGTTGAAAGCTATTCACCTAATAGAAACCATAATTACTCAAAAACAAATTACGACACATTAATCACCACTAGGCCTACAAAATGAATACACGGATAATTAAAGCGAATTGTGAACACAATAACAACGTAAATTATAATTTCATGTTATGATGAAAATAGGAAGCTGTTACTTCAACAGGGTCACTGAAAATGATCAACCACACAAAACCAATTGAATCAACCGGTTTACGTGAGGAATGTAAAGCAAATGACGCTATTTCAACGTAAATTAATCTCGGATGTTATAATAGAATTAATTGGAAGTTTCTTCAACCCGATCTTAATTCAAACACAGTAACTAAAAATGATTAACCAGACGAAATCCCTTAAATTAATCGGTTTACCAGGGTAATGTAAATCAAATTACTCTATAAAACCAAAAATTAACCTCGGATGATATAACAAAATTAACTGGAAGCTTCTTCACAACAATATTAATTCAATGCCGGTTACTGTAAATGATCAACCACACAAAACCACTTAAATCAACCGTTTTACGAGCGGAATGTAAATCAAATTATGCTATTTCAATGTAAATTAACCTCGGATAATATAACACAATTAGTTGGAAGCTTCTTCAAAACGATCTGAATTTGAACACGATCTCTGAAAATAATCAACCAGACGAAATCACTATTAACCGACGAATGAGGGGAATGTAAAAGCACTCAACCTCTTCCTGTGAACCTCACAGTGCAAACGCACAAACACAACTAAACTTGAGATAAAGAAGTTATGAATGGGGAACTCTTAACCCCAACCTCAGATTAACAACTGTTATGTTTTCAATAGGTTGTTTGTTGTGGTCGGCCGGTAGTTTGGGACGGTATTTCACATTTACTTCCATCAGCTCAAACACCACGTTAGAGAAGAAGAAGAAGAAGAGAGAGAGAGAGAGAGAGAGAGAGAGAGAGAGAGAGAGAGAGCGAGAGACGATTATTATTATAGGAAAATCTAACAATGATGATAAGTTTAACAATCATTTATCTGTTCGATTTATAATTAACAATGTCGGAGATTATTATTAATCTTGAATCTTAAAGAACTACTTTTCTGGCGCTACTTTAGTTGACCGATCTAAAGAGCGAGCCAATACATTTAGACACAACTGGAAACCGGTTTCCTGCGCCTGCCTCTTGCTTTCTGATGACGTAACAATACTTCAATGTCATTGGCTAAATGGCATTACATCACAATGACATCACAATGACGTCATCATAATCCCGTTACTTGATTGGTTAAAAAGTTTATGAAAACTTAGATTTCCCGGGTCAACTTCAGCCTCGTACTCTCGTAGTCGTCGTTGACTTTGAGTGTTCGGTGGGCCGCTCTCGATAACTATTATCTATATCGTTATTTTTGTGATTATTACTGATTAATGTGTGATAAAGACATCATAGAAGGATATTATAAGATTTATGTGGTAATACGACTTACGTGTAATGGAAGATACATATATCGTGTAAGTGAAATCGTAGCAAAAGAAGCAAATTGTGTAATGAAAGTGGAGATATCATGGTTGGTTTTGAGATCCTCTTTATCATAGTTCTTATTTTTCGTATTACGTACTGATGCTGGATAACAACGTAATATAGAACAAATGGAGATAATACGAGAAAAGTTGTGTAAATGTATCACATATTAGTGAATTAGTTGCAAAACTATTGTAACCTTATTTTAGATTGAAAGTTATGGCGTCCCTTACGGTGTTAAACGAAGCTACTGACAATTCATTATATGAAAAAAGTGATGATGAAGTATCAAATTCGGATGATAGTGTAGTGAAACGGAAAATGACAGTGATGAATGTGACGGATCTTCAGAAAGTAAAACTATTGCACGTACATCAGGTGGTGTGTGGGCGTGCCTCATTGGTAAGGACGGTGACTATATTCCAGTGCCACCTCAGGACCTCCGTGCTCATTTGAATTTTAATTTTTCCTGAGAACTATGAAGCGTGAAGTAGATGGTGTGTGGAGAAGTGTTAATTTAAAAGCTCTCAAGATACAGGCGACTGATGAAATCTAACCGAGGCCCTTTACGTCAATAGGCGTAGGAGCAGATGATGGTGATGAATTATTCCATACAGAATACTAAATTAATTAAATAGGTAAAGTGATACAATCAGCAGTTCATAATTGGATTACAAATGGACACATTAACATCAGAGAAATGAGAACTTTTATTGGCATTTATCAATAAGGACATTGTAAGATTGCGAGAGATAAATGTGGGCCACTTGCCATAAACTACTTCCTCAAACTTGCATTCGGGAACATTTTGCACTTGGCGAACAATGACGGAATGCCTGTCAAAGACTCTCCAGATTATGATCCACTTTATAATATCAAACCCATTATTGATGTTCATACAGTGCATATATTGCTCAAAGATAAGCTGAGAATGCGTGTCGATGGGCATAAATGAAGAGTAGGCCTACACTTTGGGAATGCCAAAAGTGTGATGTCGGGCTTTTTACTGCACACTTTGCTTCCTGGCATAAGAAGAACTAGAGTGAGTACTCACCTAAAAGATCTTTTCCCTTTACTTTAGTTTATTTTAAAGTTATAGTCGTAAGTGTTTTTCCTTCCTTTTCTTAAGTATAATATAACATGTAGATATATAAATGACATATGCATGAGCTCACTTTCTATTATATATATATATATATATATATATATATATATATATATATGTATATATATATATATATATATATATACAGTATATGTATATGTACATATATATATATATATATATATATATATATATATATATATATATATATATATATATATATATATATATATAGCCAATGCTTGTTTGTATTGTGGTGTAAATAAACCAGGCATATTTCACATACGTTAATAGGTGTTTTCAGTTAGGCGCCATTGTGTTTAATATTTATGAATTGTTCTGAAATTGCTCTGGAAATGTATATCCTTCTGGTTTTGCTTTCCACTGACTGACAAGTGAATTTGGAATTAGTTAGCTTTGATTTTACGTAAATGAGAATACAAAAAGTTGCTTCACTAACACCGAGAAAAAAAAAACTGATTATAAAGGAAAATCTTGAATAAAAATGTAGATAAGGTAATAATAAAATCTATAAGGTATTCATTTCCTATAGAAAGCTTCTGCCCTAAAAATATTCAGTAATAATGGAAATTTTAGAAAATAAACCGCAAATAGCTTTTTGTACGTAATTTGTTTGAAGTTTTTATTGTTCATATATGAAAGATCAATTTTAATATTGTCATGGTTCTTGAAATATTTCATTCAAGTTGTTCGTTTCTTCTCTTGTAGCTTTTTTTCCCCTTGTTTCCTATCCTCACTGGGCTGTTTTCTCTGTTGGTGCCCTTAGGCGTATAGCATCCTACTCTTTTACCTAGGATTGTAGCTTAGCTATTAATAATAATAATGAATTCCCCGCATCTTACTGTTTAAGGAAAACCTAATAATAATAAGTGCAACAATCTTTCATCGAGGTATCTAAATTATTAATGTTTTTTTAAAAGGAGAGATCTGTTTATTATTATTATTATTAGCTAAGCTACAACTCTAGTTGGAAAAGCAAGCTGCTATAAGCACGTATACCTTAGGGGCTATGTGTTTGTATTACACCGGGAGAAATCAGTTGCGCCTTGCTCTTCTGCCGGCAACTGTCCAACACCAACCCTCCCCCCCCCCACTCTCTCACGGCCTTAGCACAAGGTGCAGGGCGGTCTAATACCCTACCCCCCCCCCCTCACCACCTACGTAACCCTACCCCAACCCATCCCTACCATTAAGGCTACACTTTGTCCCCCGAACAAGATTGAGAGATTTGCCCTCAATGTTACGCCACACCTCAGTTCAGGACTAAAATGGGAGAATTCGTTGTTATTATAATTCTAAATTCATCATATAATGACCAATAAACAGCAATAGACTAATTATTGTAGTTTTATATATATATATATATATATATATATATATATATATATATATATATATATATATATATATATATATATATATATATATCGTTTCCGTAGTATGATGATGAATTCCTAGTTGGAATCCTTGGGCTTGTAATACATATGGTTTGTGTCACCATTATCACCAAAGCTGTACTAGTCAGGGCTACCCATACTAGATTGGTTTACTGTGAGCCATCAGACGAAAATCTCCCATCACCAATCTCCACTGACCAGCGTGGTGATGAAAACTTACCAAACTAGGCTGTATTGGTTGTTTTATTATTGTTTGTATATATATATATATATATATATATATATATATATATATATATATATATATATATATATATGTGTGTGTGTGTGTGTGTGTGTGTGTATGTATATACACGCGCGCGCGCATGCGTGTATGCCCATTGTTTTTCCAGGTGTTGCTCTCAGCTTCGTTATAATATTAGGTAAATTATAAGTTGATAAATATAAGAGGAGAAATAAGTATTTTTTTAATTATTTTAATCAAACTTGTATCTATTTGTTTGTTGTTTGTTTTCGATATAAATTCTTTGTTATATATTAATATTCATCTAAATGCTTATTTCAATTTTTAAATGTTTTGTTGTTTTTCTATGCTTGGTACTAATAACATACAAGTAATAGTTTGAATAACTAAAATATTACTTTTATTGTAGCTCATTATAGCTGGCACTATTCTATACTGAGAAAACTTGAAGAAGGAAGACTATTTCACCCTTTCCAATTGGAAATATCTTAGGATTGGAAATGTCTTGTGGTCGGATATATCTAAGGATTAGAAATATATTAGGATTGGGAACATTATAGGACTGGAAACACCATAGGATATGAAATGTCTTAGGATTGGAAATATTTTGGGATTGGAAATATCTTAGGATTGGAAACATCTTATTATTGGATATATTATTATTATTATTATTACTATCCAAGCTACAACCCTAGTTGGAAAAGCAAGATGCTATAAGCCCAGGGGCTCCAACAGGGAAAAATAGCCCAGTGAGGAAAGGAAATAAGGAAATAAATAAATGAAGAGAACAAATTAACAATAAATCATTCTAAAAACAGTAACAACGTCAAAACAGACATGTCATATATAAACTATTAGGATTGGAAACATTATTAGTATTGGAAACATCTTAGGATGATCACACATATATGTTTGATCAGAGCTGGAATCAGGGATGGTTAGCTTGTAGACACTACAAGAAAATATCGAGCTTGGCCGGGACTCGAACCCCAGTCTGGCAACTCGCAAGGCAGGTACGTTTCCAATAGGCCACCACAACCCAAGATTATTGTGTTAGAGATTTCCTGGTAGTTAAGAGGAGCCTATGATACTATTTGCTTTTAAAAGCTATACACTGCAGGCTCTCCTTTAATTAGAATTAAATTTTTAAAAATAAAATTCCAAAAACTTCAATGCAATATGATACTGCATTGAAAAGAATTGCATTTGCCTTATTTTTACTTCTTTATTTGAAAAGACGATTATAATGAATTTCCTAGCGAGCATAAGTGTTTGTGCATTATTTAGTACTGCACAAAGGTTATGATAGTCTTGGGTGAATATTGAAAATATGCTGACATAAACATATTGTTTAAAAAATGTTGATCCTACTGGGCTTTGTTGCGAACGCAATGAATACTTAGAAATACTTAAAATACTTAAATTTAGATATTTAAAAACCTTTCAATTTTATCATATTTATCATAATTTCTAAACTTATATGTCATCATCATCATCATCTCCTCCTACGCCTATTGACGCAAATGCCTCGATTAGATTTCACCAGTCGTCTCTATCTTGAGATTTTAAATCAATACTTCTCCATTCATCATTTACTTTACGCCTCGTAGTCCTCAGCCACGTAGGCTCGAGTGTGAATGTATAGTTTTTATATATATATATATATATATATATATATATATATATATATATATATATATATATATATATATATATATATATATATTATATATATATATATATATATATATATATATATATATATATATGTATGTATGCTTATTAATTCAATCCGTTGATTAACATCATTTAAATACCTAACCTCTCTAGGTACATTAAGTTTTATGGTTTCACTTATAAAAAAAAAATAAAAAATTGATTGAACTCAAAGATTGATTTAACGATATTTTAGACTTAGTTCATATGGATGTCGTCACATTTTGGAAGGTCACGATATTAATACGTTGGTTGGCGAGACTGAATATTTATATAGTTAATAATAAAGATTTATTATAATGTCGTTACTTTCCTTAAAATATTTATTTTTAATTGTTCATTATTCTCTTGTAGTTTATTTATTTCCTTCCTTCCTTTCCTACCTGGGTTATTTTTCCCTGTTGGAGCTCTTTGGCTTATATCATCCTGCTTTTCCAACTAGGGTTGTAGCTTAGCTATTAGAGTTCTCTTGCTTGAGGGTACACTCGGGCACACTTTTCTATTTAATTTCTCTTTCTCTTGTTTCGTTAAAGTTGTTATAGTTTATACTGAAATATTTATTTAGATGTTGCTGTTCTTAAAATACTACCGCTAGAGAGTTATGGGGTCATTTGACTGGCCAGACAGTACTACATTGTATCCTTCTCTCTGGTTACGGTTCACTTTCCATTTGCCTACACATACACCGAATATTCTGGCCTATTCTTTACAGATTCTCCTCCTTCCTCATACACCTGACAACACTGAGATTACTAAACAATTCTAATCCACTGTAATTGTTCCTCTTGTTAAGGGTAGAAGATACTCTTTAGCTATGGTGAGTAGCTCTTCTAGGAGAAGGACACTGCAAAATCAAACCATTGTTCTCTAGTCTTGGGTAGTGCCATAGCCTCTGTACCATGGTCTTCCACTGTCATGGGATATAGTTTTCTTGGTTGTGGGTACACCGGTCACAATATTCTTTCTTATTTTTCTTTTTGTTTAAGTTTTTATAGTTAATATAGGAAATATTTATTATAATATTGTTACTATTTTTAAAATATTTAATTTTCCATGTTTCCTCTCCTCACAGGGCTATTTACCCTGTTGGGGCCCCTGGGCTTATAGCATCCTGCTTTTCCAAGTAGGGTTGTACTTTAGCCAGTAATAATAATAATAATAATAATAATAATAATTATAATTTTAATAGTTTTTGAAAAATCCAAAACGTTCAGTATTGCTTTGAAAATCTGAACCGGAAGATGAAAATTCCATTTGGCAGAATAAATATGAAAATTTTGCAACAACATTTTATTTTTCATGCAATGTCAATCGTCAGAAGGCTATGACTTTCTCCAATTTTGCAAATTGTTTTAGGCTCCGCTGATCACATCCTAGACTATTGAATATTGGAGTCTAGAAACAAAATAAGGATAACACAAAAAAGTTGATCTGAAATAAAAACATCCCATTAACCTGGACGAACTTTGAAAAACTGAGCTCGAATCCTTCATCGAATTCGTTGGGAGACTCTTTCACTCATATATTAGTGTGCTGGTCACTTTTTGCTTCAGGAATTTTTAGTTTATCTTTTTCTAAACACACACACACACACACACACATATATATATATATATATACATATATATATATATATATATACACATATATACACACCTATATATATACATATATATATATGTATATATATATATATGTGTGTGTATATATATGTATATATAACGGATTTTGAGCGAAGCGAAAAATCTATTTTTGGGTGAGATGGCCATGTCGTCCTGATGAAAGTTCCTATAGGGTAGCTTCCTAGGGTATATTACAACTACGGCGATATTCCCAGAGAATTTACCTTAAGGTACCAGAATTCTAACTCCTGGAGCGAGTATCCCTCGTGAAAGGGATATCGCGACATATCAGAGGACGTATTCTAGACACGCCACATGGCAATCTACATCCTGGACAGAGATTTCGTCTCGTAGGAGGTGATTGGCGAGATACGAATTCGGGAAAGAAAAAGGGGAGCCGCTCCCAAGGCTTCCCTATCCTCCGATTCGTATGCGTGCCTGGCGCCAATCCTGGCGCCATCTGTATTCCTTGTAGCGTACACGAGGTGCTACAGATACTGTATGTAGGGAGGGGTCCTACAGCCCTTTCTTAGAAAGGCAAGGGCGGGTCCATCAGGACGACATGGCCATCTCACCCAAAAATAGATTTTTCGCTTCGCTCAAAATCCGTTTTTTGGGCTCAAGCCATGTCGTCCTGATGGAAGTGTACCAGAGCATTACTGTATCTGTGGATTCTCAGAACGTGCCGTACTCCCCGGAGGTAATTTTTTCCCGGTCGACTAGACCTAGAGACCTAAGATGTTACCGTTATACATCTTTTCAACTAACTATAAACTATGTTAGAGCTTCCTGCCCCCTACAGGGAAGAGTCCTACTAGACTCTGGAAAAGTCTCGAAGAGTACATATACCTATGTATGAATACCAGGCAAGCTAATATAGTGGTCTCCCCCATATTAAGTAAAGCATAGTTTGTATAGAACCACTGCGTCAATATATATTGACCAGTAATCCGCACAATACTTGTATTGGACAAAGGTTTATATCCGCATAGGAAGAAACTAATAAAACCGCCCTCGTCCCTTTATGGGACGGAGTCCTCCCATTAGGGGACTACATAAACCAATGCAACATAGCTTGCATAACAGAACAATTCTATCAGAATTATCCCAGATAAGATACATAGAATTAAATGCTCAATTATACCAATAAATTGACACAGGTGAAAGAGACGCAAGGTTCTCAAGAACAAGTTTATTGACAGACAATAAACAGACAGGTTAACAACAAATATATATATATATATATATATATATATATAAAAGAGGATAACCCAAAACTTTAAGCATAAGTATGATAGTAAACAGAACTTGTTTATCTGAAAGAAAAACCATTAAACGCCACTTTAATAAGATACCGAGGTATCAAGTCATAAAAGTCTGTATTACAAATCAATCACATTAGCGTTAGAAACGCTCGGCACACATGTCTGTACTTATGCTAGGTTCACCTTTGAAAGAAGGAACAGTCTATGTAGGCACTTGGTGCCCTCATTTAGTTTGTAGTACAGTATGTACCTACACACTCACCCTGGACTTAATCGTCCCAATTAAGACCACTGTTCCTCGCAGAGTTAAACAGTAGGGTTAACTACACGACCCACTGCTACCACAGATCTCTTAAGTTCCTCTACTTGCTTCGCATAGTGGCGAAAGAACACCCTGGAAGACTTCCAGCCCGTGTATGAACGGAGATGTTCAAAATCCATACAATTAAAGAAATTTAGGGATGAGGCAACTTTCCTCGGATCGTGACCTGCGGGTGTACTGTCAGGATCCGCTCTGCGAATAAAATATGTGATTTTCGCTCTGAGTTGATTCAGAGATAAATTTGAGCCTGATGTTTCTCCCCTGAATAGTTGACCACCCTTGAAGTCTGAAGTTCTACGAAGATAGACCTTTAGGCATTCTACTGGACATAGAGATGCATCTTCTTTCAGAGGGCAGATTCTCCAGGGACCCCACCTGTTGGTGGGTAACTCATTCTTGGCGAGAAACGTAGGATCCGGAAACAGGTTCAGATCCCCCCCATCCAGGAACTGAACACGACCTGCCTCTCTCGAGAGGGCTACGATCTCACTAACCCTGGCCCCGGACGCGAGTGCAAATAGGAAAATAACTTTTTGCGTCAAATCCTTTAACGCACATTCTTCATTGCTCAACAGGGAGGCGAAATGAAGAACTTTGTCTAAAGACCATGAGATGGGCTTTGGAGGTGCTGAAGGTCTGAGCCTAGCGCAGGCTTTCGGAACTTTATTAAAGATC
Organism: Palaemon carinicauda; assembly: GCF_036898095.1. Taxonomy (NCBI): domain Eukaryota; kingdom Metazoa; phylum Arthropoda; class Malacostraca; order Decapoda; family Palaemonidae; genus Palaemon; species Palaemon carinicauda. Next base: position 126,781,664 of record NC_090744.1, on the reverse strand, counting down.
TCGTTACCTAGGTCGATCTGGAAGGCAAATAAAATGGGTCTCATCAAAGCAGATTTACACACTGAAATCGTGTTAGCTGCCAACCCTTGGCCATGGAGGTGGATGAAGAAAGATAAGCAGAAGTCTGTTGAGATCTCCTGCGGATTCTTTGCCTTTACAAAGGCCACCCATTTTCTCCAAGATGACTCATATTGCCTTCTAGTCGATTTGCACTCATATTCCTCTAGGAAGTCTATGCTGGCTTTCGAAATCCCGAAACGCTTTCTCACCGCAAGGGCGAGAAAATCATGAGCTGCAGGGTCTGGGTTTTCTGTAATGAAGCGCAGACAGTCGACTTCTGGACTCGCTGGGTCAGAACTGGATGTGGTAGCGGCACAAACTTCATCTGTAGTTCCAACGCCAAGGGGAACCACATACTGTTCGGCCACTTGTGGGCCACTATTGCCGCTACCCCCTTGAAGGATCTCAGTTTGTTGAGGACCCTCAACAGAAGGTTGTGAGGAGGGAACAGATAAATCCTGGACCATCTGTTCCAGTCGAGGGACATCGCGTCCACTGCTTCCGCTAAGGGGTCCTCGTACGGGGACACTTACAGGGGCAACTTCTTGTTGTCTTTCGTCGCAAAGAGGTCTATCTGCAGTTCTGGGACTTGATTCAGAATGAAGGAAAATGATCCTGCGTCTAAGGACCATTCCGACTCTATCGGTGTGAACCTGGATAGAGCGTCCGCTGTCACATTGCGGACTCCTTGAAGGTGAACTGCCGACAGGTACCACTTCTTCTTTTCCACCAATTGGAAAATGGCTAACATCACCTGGTTGAGAGGTGGTGACCTCGACCCTTGTCGATTCAAGCATCTCACAACCACCTCGCTGTCCATCACCAATCTTATGTGGATCGAGTGACGCGGGGAGACTTTCTTTAAGGTAAGGAGCACTGCCATAGCTTCTAGAAAGTTTATATGAAAGGTCCTGAATAGCTTGGACCAAGTCCCCTGGACTTTTTTCCGATGAGAGTGACCTCCCCATCCCTCCTTTGAGGCGTCTGAGTGAATCGTCATCGACGGTGGAGGTGGCTGAAGAAGAACCGACTTCTTTAGATGTCTGGCTTGGGACCAAGGCCTGAGAAGAGTACGTAGCCGAGGCGGCACTGGTCTTCTCAGATCTCTTCGCGCGTTTGATGCATACCTTCTCCAAACTCCGGTTGCATCCTTTAGCTGTGCTCTTAGCACTGGGTCTGTCACTGAAGCAAACTGGAGAGAGCCTAGTACCCTCTCCTGTTCGCGTCTTGATATCCTTTCGGAATCTAGAAGTCTCTTGACAGAGCCCGCTATCTCCTTCCTTTTCTTCGTCGGGATGGAGAAACTGTGTGACAAAAGGTCCCAGTGGATTCCCAGCCACTGGAACTTTTGGGATGGAGAAAGTCGAGACTTTTTTCTGTTGATCTTGAAGCCTAGGTACTCTAGGAACTGGATCACTTGACTGGAAGCTTGCAAGCATTCGGTCTCGGATGCTGCCCACACCAGCCAGTCGTCCAGGTAGGCTACTACCTGAATTCCCTTTAGGCGTAATTGTTTGAGAGCTGCGCTCGCAAGCTTCGTGAAAATCCTCGGGGCTATGTTTAGCCCGAATGGCATGGCTCTGAAGGCGTATAGTCTCCGTTGTAGCCTGAACCCTAGGTAGGGGGAGAGTCGACGGCTGATTGGAATGTGCCAATAGGCGTCTGACAAGTCTATAGAGACTGAGTATGCCCTCTTGGGCAGTAAGGTCCTTATGTGTTGCAGTGTTAGCATCTTGAATTTGCAATTCACTATGAACTTGTTGAGTGGCGACAAGTCCAGAATGACTCTGAGCTTTTCCGAGTCTTTCTTGGGAACACAAAACAGCCTCCCTTGGAATTTGATGGACTTCACCTTTCGGATCACCTTTTTCTCCAACAGTTCTTGAACGTACTCCTCCAGAACGGGGGTGGAGTGTTGGAAAAACCGAAGGCACGGGGGTGGAGTGCTGTACCAGCTCCAGCCCAGTCCATTCTTGAGTAGGCTTTGGGCCCAGGGATCGAAGGTCCAGCGATCCCAAAATTTCATCAGTCTCCCTCCTACCGGTATCGTTTCACTTGGACTGCCGTCCTGAGGTCTTGCCTCCCTGACCACGACCACCTCTGAATCCCCTTCCCCTTGAGGGGCGCCTAGACGAGCCTCTGGCTGCTCCTCTAGGTTTTGCACGAAAGGAAGAAGACTGTCCTTCGAACGTTGGGGTGAATGTGGTTGACTGACCTGGCACAGCCTGGGGTACCCACTGAAAAGTAGTCGGGGTTTGTGCCACCATCTGGGGCACTGGAGGCAATGGCAATTGCAGTTGCTGTTGCTGTCTAAAAGGCTTGGCTGGCCGAGACGGTAGCCTAGTCCTCATATTCTTCCTCTTTGGTTGAGGACCCTCATCCGGGGAAGACTTTCTTTTGATAGCCAGGCCCCACTTCTGGAGAAGGTTTCTATTCTCCACGGCGGCCTTATCAACAACTTCTTTGACCACATCGGTAGGGAAAAGGTCTTTTCCCCAAATGTTGGAGGAGATTAACTTCCTTGGCTCGTGTCTCACCGTAGCCCCGGTGAACACGAACTCCCTGCAAGCTCTCCTTGCCTTGACGAAGCTATAAAGGTCCTTCGTCACTGTGGCTAGGTGAGACTTAGCCACTACCATGAACATTTCATGGACCTTGGGGTCACTTGCCATCGTCTCAAGAGTAGTCTGATGAGACATTGAGGCAGCCAGTCTTTCTTTTGTCTCGAACTCTCTTCGTAAAAGAGAGTCGGACAGCTTGGGGAGGTCCTCGCCGAATTGCCGTCCGGCAATATCAGCCTCCAACTTTCCCACTGAGAATGTCAGATGGACATCCTTCCAGTCTTTGTGGTCCATAGGCAGGGCCAGCGACAAGGGTTTACACTCCTCCAGGGAGGGGCAAGGCTTGCCGGCCTCGACTGCCTTTAGGACAGCCGCAAACCCTTTCTGTAAAAAGGGGAAGGCTCTAGCAGGAGAGGACACAAAAGAAGGGAGCTTCTTGCTCAATGCAGCTACCTTCGAGTTAGAGAAGCCCCTCTCTTTCATCGAGGATGAAAGTAGGGCTTGAGCCTTAGCGTGGTCCATAATTATGACCTCCTTCGACTCTGTCTCCTCCCTTGAAGCTGGTTCTTTTCTCAGCCGGACATAGCAGTCCGGATATGATGCCTTGCTGGGCCAGAATTCCACCTCCTCTAGGGGAACTGAACCCAGCTTATCCGAGATGACGATCTTTCCAGTCGTCATCGGCATGTGCTCAGCATACCTCCATGGGTTAGCATCTGAGCATAAGGGAAGGTCTTTCACATTGAGCCTTTTCCGGGGCCCACGTGATTCTGCCAGGGACTGCATACGCAGTTCCATAGCAGCCGCCTTCTCCTGATTCTCCTTCTGCATTTGTTGGATCATTCCAACAATCGAAGAGAGGGCCTGTCCCAGTTCTACTGGGAGACCGGCCGATGTTGAGGGGATAGGCTCCGGAATCTGAACCGGAGTAGCCGACACCTCGTCGACCTCATCCTCTACGACATCCGGGGTTTGAACTTCATCCTGACCTTCTGCCAGGAGGTCTTGTTCCAAACGTTCGTCCAGGTCAGACATCCTGTCATCTAACTGGATGTCTTGCATCGCGACTGCGACTTCCACGTCCACCTGGACTTGATCTTGAGGGATCTCCTCTTGAGGCTGGGGAATCACTGCATCAGCTGATGCCTGGGGAAAAAGATACGCCCTCATCTTCTCACTTGGAAGATAAGGGCCAGAGGTGTTCTTCTTGAAGCCCCTTACCCAAGTACAAAGCTTCTCCCTTGCTATATCCCTTGATTCCGCCGTTCTAGGGGAATCAAAAGCCTCAGTAATCAGGTTAGTGCATACAGTACATACCTGAGGGTCCCAATACTGGAGATCATCCTTGGAGACAGCGCATGCTGCGTGTCTCCTACAACACTCATGTCCGCAGAGGTTCTTGCTGCGGACGTTGCAGAAAACATTTCCGCACTTCGGAGGGTCCTCCTGTAAAGAGAAGAAATTTCCATGAGTATCAAGTGAACTATGTATCACTGGATATGCATAGTATAGCATAACAATTCATAAAGGAAAGACACACACTTGTGTTTCCCTCACAACCCATTGTTGCAGCCTTCCAGATAATAAAATCAAAATGGTTTATCTCTTCTAGAGTAACCAATGCAAGGTTTCCAGAGGAAACAGGTGGAGCTCACACCTAAGCAATGATTTTAAAATCCTGGATAATAGACAGGAAAGAACTCAGCTTCCTATCTGAGGGCAACAGCAAAGGGATGTGCAAGAAAACACAATAGTGTTAGAAGACACAGTGCTGTACCAAAACCCTTACCATAGTTTTCTTCTTACTGTATATGTTATACTGAAGAATACTAGTACAGTATAGGGGGATGTGTGCCGGCCTGCCTTTGCCGGCCGGCACACACCACAACTAGCTTTAAAGTATACTACTTAACAGCTATAGGGCGGCAGCACTCTGGTTCAAATGCCTGTGCCGGTCGGCAGCAACTGCCGGCCGGTAACAGCCAATGTTGGCCGGCAATGGCTGCCGGCCAGCAACTACACAAGGTAGTACCCAGCTGCCGGCCACACTCTTGGTGACTGGCAGACAAGGGCTGACATAAGCCGGCCGGCAAAGGTACAAGACCGATGCCAGCCGGCAGCAAAAGAACCAGAGGACTACACCTGCCCGGCTGCCGGCCTCATAGGCCGGCAGCCGGGTCAGGTACAGCACTAGAAGAAAAATAGAATGGATGCCGGGATAAGAGTGTACACAACCTCCAAGCCCGGCAACTGAAAGAGTGCATATAAGGAAGGGGAGAAACTAATTCAGGCTTCCTGACCAATGCCGTGTGGCTCTACAGGCAGGCATGGATGAGGGACCAAGAGAGGTCCGGGCAGCACTCGAAAACATAAGACCCTTGCCGGCCAGCAGCTCTGCCGGCCGGCAAGGGGCTGAGTCAATTCCACATCCTAACCTATACTAGGTCCAGATGTAGAACGACGTACAGTACAGTAATGGCTCGGCCATTACGAAGAAAGAGGGGGAAGGGACAAGAGGGTCCTGCCAACCTTGCTTTAGTGACAGATCCCCCGCAGCCAAGAAACTTATCTTAGCCTAAGGGAGATCTAAGGGGGAAGGCCAGCAATACTTGCCAGCTCCCAGAGCACCAAAGCAAAGAAGGCGTTGCTACTCCCAAGGAAAGAACTTATCCTCCCCCGAGAACAGCAACAAGGACTAGTCTGGTAGATCACAAAAGAAGGAATCATATCCACAGAAACCTTCGGTAGTGACCTAAGGGAGCTAAGCTCCCTTTGTCTGTGTTAGGTCAGCGAGGGGGACTCAGCCCCAAGCCAGACAACACAGACTCAGACTAAAAAACTCTGTTGTTCTGTCCCTCTTGAACCATACTACAGGAACAGGAAGGTACAGTAACACCCTAGTATAGTTTTATCGAAAATAAATTCGGAAAAAACCACTTAGGGATAAGCCCAAGGCTTAAACAGAGGGAAAGGGATTGCATACCTTCTCCGAAGAAAAGAAAGCAACCGGGGAGTATGATAAAGTATACTAAGGCTCCATAAGCAACTAGCCTAGGCACCAAGAGAATCGATTACCTAAATCACCGAAACTCACTCGTATACTATCTTGGAAATATTCCACACAGTCTAAAATGTATAAAATATAGCCTAAAGCTTCAATAAAATTTTAATTACACTCGGAAAAACCATAATTATGCATGAAGTACTAGGACCAAACGACTAGGCTACATGGCCTAGCGTAGGCCAGAATGGCGAATACTTCGCCAAATAATACTAAGCACGAAAGGAAATCCTATGTAAGGCTAAATAGCTAAAATTTATTAAAGCAAAACAACCAGGAATGTCGCTCTGACTAACTAATTTATACCTAGCGAGCGACAGCGTCCAAGACGCCTCTGGTAGGCTACGGCTCTTGTATCAAAGATTAATCCTATTAATCACTCAAAATTTTACCAAGAGCCTACATTTATACATAAAAGACACTATACTCAACTTATCAGAGGCCGACGAAGACGGAGAAGCCATGAAAAGTAGAATAAATCCAAGATTTGCGAGAAAAACAGGAAAAAACACCGAGTTGTTAAGCTACGCAAAAAGGAATACAGATGGCGCCAGGATTGGCGCCAGGCACGCATACGAATCGGAGGATAGGGAAGCCTTGGGAGCGGCTCCCCTTTTTCTTTCCCGAATTCGTATCTCGCCAATCACCTCCTACGAGACGAAATCTCTGTCCAGGATGTAGATTGCCATGTGGCGTGTCTAGAATACGTCCTCTGATATGTCGCGATATCCCTTTCACGAGGGATACTCGCTCCAGGAGTTAGAATTCTGGTACCTTAAGGTAAATTCTCTGGGAATATCGCCGTAGTTGTAATATACCCTAGGAAGCTACCCTATAGGAACTTCCATCAGGACGACATGGCTTGAGCCCAAAAATAAATATATATATATATGATATATATATATATATATATACATATATATATATATATATATATATATATATATATATATTTATATATATATATATATATATACATATATATACACTAAAGCCTTATAACATAAGTTAGTTACTTCTGAAAGAGCTAAGGAAAGAATAATATTGGGATTAACACTAAGAGACAGAAAAAGAGCAACATAGATACGAGAGTAAAATAAAGTACAGGATGTTCTTACCACATATATATATATATATAAAAAAGGGAAATGTCAGGACATATAATGAGATTGATAGGCAATAGACGCACATTAGGAAGAACAGAATGGGCATATGGAGATCGTAAAAATATAGGAAGGAACAGAACTTGATGGATGGACTGACTAAGAAAGTTTGCTGGTATAGAATGATAGATTGTCATAGAAAGACCATACACAGACTCGAGTGGAAGGACATGTCTGAGGTCTTTGTCCTACAGAGGACTAGCAACGGCTGATGATGATGATTTTATATATATATATATATATATATATATATATATATATATATATATGTATATATATATATATATATATATATATATACTGTGTATTAAATATATGCATATGTATATACATACATATATATGTATATGTATACTGTATATATATATATACTGTACATATATATATTAAATATATACATATGTATATAAATACATATATATGCATTATATATATATATATATATATATATATATATATATATATATATTCTGTATATGTGTATACATACATATATGTATTTAGATGTATATTTGTGATATATATATATATATATATATATATAATATATATATATATATATATATATATCACAAATATACATCTAAATACATATATGTATGTATACACATATACAGAATATATATATATATATATATATATATGCATATATATGTATATATATACATATGTATATATTTAATATATATATATATATATTAAATATATACATATGTATATAAATACATATATATATATATATATATATATATATATATATATTATGTTTATGTGTATACATACATATATGTATTTAGATGTATATATATATATATATATATATATATATATATATATATATATATATATATATATATATGTATGTGTGTGTGTGTGTGTGTGCGTTTGGTTTTGTATGTACATATTTATTTGCCCTTTTCATTGCAAAATGCATAGACATAGAGTGTGAAACAACTGAAATGGGATATGCAAATAAAATACAAGTAACCGAAAGTTAACCCAAAAGCCAAAATTGACACGTGAGTGCTTTTAGGGAACGAAGCTTTTACCAAAACTTTCGAAATTGCATAAATAAATAAAGATTCCTATCACACCAAATGAACATTTTAGTGAAGGATCGAAGTGTTTATTATTCCTTTTGATGACCTACGGCCGTTAACCGTTATTAAGATTGTAAAATTTACCTTGCAG
>NC_090744.1:126711128-126768628 GCF_036898095.1 Palaemon carinicauda | reverse complement strand
TTACTAAAATTATAATAATTAATTATAATTATCCTTCCCATGTAAACAAGGCTTCCATAAGTCCACCTTCTATGTTCAATTTTGAAAGTATTTTACACATCTAACCTGAATTTCCCCTAAAGACTTCCTATCAAAGTATTTTCCTCTAAATTTATGGTTTGTTTATTAATATTACAATAATTGATTATAATTTTCCTTCCCATCTAAACGAGGCTAACAAAAATCCACCTTTTATATTTTTCTATTTTGAAAGTATTTCACACATCTCTGAATTTCCCCTAAAGACATCATATCAGAGTTTCGCCTTCCTCTAAATCTATGGTTTATTTACTAACATTACAATAATTAATTATAATTATCCTTCCTATATAAACAAGGCTCCCAAAAGTCCACCTTTTATGTTTTTTCTATTTTGAAAGTCTTTTAAACATCTACTCTGAATTTCCCATAACGATATCAGTTTCATCTTGCTGTAAATCTATGGTTCATTTACTAACATTACAATAATTAATCATAATTATCCTTCCGATCTAAACGAGGCTCCCAAAAGTCCTCACGTTCAAACCGCAGCATCACGAAGACTGTTCTTGGAAACCCACCTTTCTCTCCCTCCCTCCATCCCGCATCCCTTCGTAATTGTCAACGTAAATCCTACCTCCGAAGAGATATAAATTTGTGTCCCCTTGCGAGTGGAGTTTCACGGATCAATGAAGGCGTTTCGCAGGGTAGTAGTCGAGGTCACAGCTTTCCATTAAAGGTGTTTTGAGGTTGAAGAGATGCAACTTTTAGCTTTATTATTATCATTATTATTATTATTATTATTATTATTATTATTATTATTATTATTATTATTTTTATTATTATTACAACTTAGCTAAGTCACAGTCCTATTTGGAAAATCAGGATGTTATATTAATATTATTATTATTATTATTATTATTATTATTATTATTATTTTTATTATTATTGTTGTTGTTATTTTTTATTACTACTACTACTACTACTACTACTACTACTACTACTACTACTACTACTACTACTACTACTACTAGATAAGCTACAATCCTAGTTGGAAAAACAGGATGCTGTACGCCCAAAGCTCCAACAGTGAAAAATACCCAATCTAGTTAAGGAAACAAGGGGAGCAATGAACAATTGGAATGAAATATTTTAAGAACGGTAACAACATTAAAATAGATCTTCCATATATAAACTATATCATGTGAATGACGAAATTAAATGTTCCCAACGCGTCATTCTAAAAATAGATTTTGGAATCATTTTGGAGTTTAATTTTGTGTAATGAAGATCCTCAAATTTTCTATAAAAATATATATTATGGTAGTAAAAAAGATTAAAATATTACATTGTAAAAAAAACCGCAATGTTGATCGGAAATTCTCCGTAAAAATATACTGCTCTTAGCCGTATTCCAGTAAAATACAGGCGACCGTAATTTTACCTTACTTTGCTATTATCTTTTACGGGTTGGTGACCGTAATATCACTCCGTTACGCAAATGTATCTATTTTTTAAACGGTAAGAATCCAGGAATAAATGTTGCCAGGTATTTACTGTTGTTTAAATGTAAACTTTACCAGTGTATGTAAAGAAGGGCGTATTTTGATAATGGATTGCTTTGAATCTTGAGATGGAAGTTTTTGGATAATGGAAAAATATGCGTTATAATACATGACATATTATGAGAAAAAAAAATATTGAAATCTCATCATAGGACGCATTTTGTTAAGAGCGTGGCTTGGATCTTGATTAGGGTAATATTTTGATAACGGCAAGATTCAAAACTTAACTGAAATATATTTCAATAATAAAGAGATGTGAGTCTTACTGGATGATATGTTTTAATGGGAAATTTATTCAAATTTATGGTATTGAAGACCCTTGAATATTAAGTGAGGACATATTTTGATAATGAGATTTTAATCTTATTAGAGGATATGTTTTGATAGAAAATTGATACAAATATTATTATTAAAGGAAATTATTTGATAATGAAGGCATTTGAATCATATTTAAAGCTATATTTTCATAATATTCATATCTTAATTTACGATAAATTTGAATGATGAATCTCGAATCTTATTGCAGTTCATATTTTGATAGTTAATAGTTAGGAAATATTGTGATAATGAAGAAATTAGAATATTACGATGGGACGTATTCCGATGACAAAGAAATTATAATATTATTAGAGGGAGGGAATTTAGAGTGAAATAATCAAGTTGTTGTAAAAAAAATAATCGGTTCATATTGCCATTCAGAGAATGAAACAAAGGTTTGTCAGCATTTTTAGCTCCTTGTGGAGCCCAGTTGAAAGTTTGATTACTAATCTCTCTTGGGAAGTGCGAAGACCATGCCCAAACCATCTCCATCTACCCCTCAGTATAGACAAGTCGTTAGCTAATGACTTATGAGAATCGACCTTCTGGTATGTAACATTACAAGGGCTTAAAAGATTCAAACTTTTATTATACAACATTTTGAGGTTGGAGTTTTACTTCTCATATATCCACTGTATTTTCTTAACTTTCGTTTTCTCATTTTTTTATACTTCGTTTTTTATCATGTTTATGATATTTATGATATATATTTTTTTGTATTAAACTTCATTCCAGTTGGAATAAACATTATCCTTCTTAGTGGTACGAAGCATTCCTAGACTGAATCTATATATATATATATATATATATATATATATATATATATATATATATATATATATATATTGGAATAAACATTATCCTTTTTAGTGGTACAAAGCATTCCTAGACTGAATCTCTCTCTCTCTCTCTCTCTCTCTCTCTCTCTCTCTCTCTCTCTCTCTCTCTCTCTCTCTCTCTCTCTCTCTCTCTCTCTATATATATATATATATATATATATATTTATATATACCCATATATATATATATATATATATATATATATATATATATTGAAAAAATGCTAGTATGTAGGTATTTTCTCTTTTTGTCTCGTTTACGTCGTCATGAAAATTACTGTAATAGGTATGTGATCTTAATAAATCTAACCACAACTTTGTAAATATATATGTATATATATATATATATATATATATATATATATATATATGTATATAAAGTATATATATATGTATGTATATGTATATATATATGTATATGTATGTGTGTATATATGTATATATACGTGTGTATATATATATATATATTTATATATATGTATATATATATGTATATATATATATATATATATATATATATATACAGTATATATATGTATGTATATATATATATATATATATATATATATGTATATGTATGTGTATATATATGTATATATATATATATATATATATATATATATATATATATATATATATATATATATATATATATCAGCCGTTACTAGTCCACTGTACAGACCAAAGGCCTCAGACAAGTCCTTCCTCTTGCCTCTGTGTATGGTCTTTTGATGCCAGTCCACACCCGTAATGTCGTAGTTTGTTAATCCATCGTCTTCTCCTCATAATTCATGTGCAATCTCCAGGGACTTATTCTGTTATTCTTTGTTTTTATCTATTATATGTCGTTCTCATTATATGTCCTGCGTATTTCCGTCGTTTTTTCTTACAAATATTTAGAATATCTTATACACACTTATGTTTATGGTGTTTTTTATACCAGTCTATAGCAGCAAATTTTCTTAGCTCGGCAATCCCTCATCTTCTTTTCCTTTCCCTGCTTCGTATCTATTTTTCTAGTCCATTTATTATCTATCTTTCTCATTATATGTCCTGCCCGTGTCCATTTCTTTTTCTTACATTTTAGCATACCCTCTACTTTAGTTTTCTCTCTTAGTGTTATGCCCATCATTATTATTTCCATAGCTCTTTGAGTTTTATTTTGCTTATGTACTAAGGTACCAAGTTTCTGATGGATAAGTTAAAACTGGTAGGAACATCTGATTAAAAACTTTCCTTTTTAGAGAAATTGGCATTTAACTTTTCATAATCTCATTCTGCGTACCAAATGCTCTCCATCCCATTCTTATCCTTCTTTTATATTTCGGTCTCGTGTCCTGGGGAAATAGGTACCGTCTGTCCTAATTACGGTGTATTCTTTAACAATCTCTAGACTCTACTGGCTTGTCCATAACCCTTATTGATTGTCCCCACATTATCATTGAACATTATCTTAATTTTACTCATATTCATTTTGAGTCCTACATTTCTGTTTTCTCTTCAAATATTCTGTCATCCGTAAATCTTACGTTGTTAAGGTATTCCCCATTAATGTTAATTCTTACATTTTCCTAATCTAAATTTCCAAAAACATCTAGGCATGCTGTGAATGATTTAAGAGGAATGGAGTCAGCCTATCTAACTCCTTTCTCGATTAGTTAGAATTTTCTCACTATCTTTATGTATCTTTAGGAATGCTCTACTTCACGTATAGATATCTTCAAGTGTTCTAACATAAAATTCATCTATTGCTTGTCTTTGAAGGGCTCTCGCTACTGCTGAAGTTTTGACAGAATCAAAAACTGTCTCGTAATCTATAAATGCCATAGCTAGTGGTTTGTCATTCTATGTTAATTTATCAATCAATTGCTTAATTACATGGGTATGGTCAGTTGTTGAATACCTGCTTTTAAAGCCTGCCTGCTCTCTTGGTTGACTGAAGTCTAGCTGTCTTTCTATTCGGCCTAATATGATGTTTTTAAAGGTTTTTTATATTACAGAGAGTAAACTTATTTGTCAGTAATGTTTTTCTAGGCTTTTTGTGAATTAGTATAATGATGAAGATTTCCCAAGCTGTAGGCATAGAACATTCTTATAGGCGTTTTGTGTAAAGTTTAGCGAGTTTTACTATTATGAAATCTCCATTTATTATTAATTCAATTGTTAGGCAATCTTTCTCTTGATGCTTTGCCTCTTTTCATGCCTTTTAATGCTTTCATTACTGTTCCTATTATTATGTTTGTTACCGGCTCAGATGTCTCATTATTTCTTTCGACAAAGTTATTTCTTATGTCGCTACTGTATATCATTGTTTAGAAATACCTGCAATTTTTATCACTCCATCTCTTTTGTCGATAATACTTCCGTTTTCGTCCTTTAAAGCAAACATCTGTTGGCTCCCTGTTATTATTATGATTATTATTATTATTATTACTATTATTATTATTATTATTATTATTACTTTCTAAGAAACAACTCTAGCTGGAAAAAGCAGGATGCTATAAGCCCAGGGGCTCCAACAGGGAAAATAGCATGTCTCATTTTCATCATTAAGCAGTTATAAAATCATTTATCGTCTGACACAAAACTCTTCATTGTTTTTTTTTTTTTTTTTTTTTTTTTTTTTTTTTTTTTTTTTTTTTTTTAGCAATGGCTGATTACGCCAACTCCTGTTTGATAATGTAATAACGTCAAGTATTGTAACTTTCGGCAATCCCCTCTGAGGAAGTGCAGTTATGTCAAGTGTTACACCTTTCGACAGCCCCTAAGATTCAACAGATATTTTGAAGTTGTGATAATGAGGTTGTCTGTAATTCTGTGTCAGATGTTAGATGGAAATCGTGTTATCAAAATGAACTTTAGATGACTCGATATTATTTCGGTATATATCTCAAGAGTAATTTCTGTTTTCGATGACATTACGCGGATGACTGGAAAAGTGATGACATAATGATATAGACATTTGTAAAGCCATTTTGGCCATGCCATAGTCAAGTAATTGCTCTCGATTTTCTCTATCAATGAATTCAATCAATACTGTTTGTAATTCAAATTGCGAAACTATCCAGTGACTATCTTAACCGAAAGGACGTACCGATATTTGTTAATAATAATAATAATAATAATAATAATAATAATAATAATAATAATAATGCTGATGATGATAATTATAATGATAATAATAAATCACTAAGGGATAGTTAAAAAGATATGTACAGTTAAACTCGGGAATTGCACCTTGACACACCATTTCTGCCAGGCGAGTACCCAATCAGCTAGTGATTAGAGAAGGTAGAGGCGGTGAGTAGGGCTAGTACAGTGGTAACGTGTTCACCTAGCATTCGCATGGCAGCTGATCGATCCCAGGCCGGACCGTGAGATTAAGCTGTTTTATGGGGAAGCCAGTTCTGTGGTTGAGCTTGAGTGGCTGACGTTCTAGTGAGTATCTGTTTTAATGAAATTAACTGAAACTTAGCATCTTTACGTACAGGAACTTGCTTCACAGTATGGGTGGTACAGGAATTCATGTGTCCAACTGTACCTCTTCTCTAGAAATTCGTTTGCTTTCATCAATATTAATTTAGGAATATTTGTAAAATTCCTAAAAGCCGAACATTCCGTAACCTCATATAAGATAAAACAGGTCAATATTTAAGCCTTATGTATGCGTGAAAATGGCCACAAAAGTTTATCTATCATGATATCTATTTTCCAATATCGTTAACCTTTTACCCCTTTTTTCCCGAAACCAATTTCATGGTGCACAAACCAATACAAATAGAACAATAATCAGATTAAAAGTCAGTCATGTATGAATTGGAAATGCAGTTACTCCTGACCCATTCCAATGACTTTTTAACTGAAGTGCCGCCTTAACCAAATAGTTGAGCGAAAGCGCATTAAGGAGATTAATTCAGTTACTGCTTTTGTTTACCAGAGTTGCTGGAACTTTTAGTCTGTGAATAAAGCGTCTGTGAAGCTAGGTAGATGTTTGGTAAATTTTTTAGTTGGATTGTCTATTTCTGTTAAATGGTGAATGAGAAATATATATTTGATTTAAATAGAAGGGATCTGAATTCTATATATATATATATATATATATATATATATATATATATATATATATATATATATATATATATATATATATATATAAAAACCAGACACTTGCACTTCATTGTGTAAGGGAGATAAATGAGATATTCAGCATTTAATTTAAGACCCATTCCCACCCAAGCAATGAACTGGGAGGGCAAGGCAATGGCTTATGATGACTCTCAGACTTACATATTATTATTATTGTTATTATTATTATTATTATTACTGTTAATAATGATAATCATTATTGTTATTATTATTAATATTTATTATTAATAATTTTTATTATTATTTATTATTATTATCAAAAATAATTATTACCATTATTAATATTATTATTATTATTAGTATTATTATTATTGCTAGTCACCGTTGATTTCACTAAGCAGTTACGACACTACTTTTGTTTAGCATTGAATGGAAGTTATTCATTATACGATTTCTCATAACCAAATTGTCGCCTTTTCTATAATACACTAAGAGTGAAACAAGAATGGCAATGAAATATTGATAAACTGATAGATTTTCTCATTTGTTATTAATCACTTGACTTCTGCAGATCTTGTGGTTAAAGTACTGTTGTTTATGGTACATAGAAACACTAAAAAAGTATTACTGAATTTGCCATTCCTTTAGTTTTCTTTTTTCAGTGTAGTTATTACTTATAAATGTGAATTATCATACACTGCACTGTTAACAATTTGCATTAAAAGAACGGTAAATGCCTGGCAACATTTATTCCAGGAATTTTACCGTTTTAAAAACATATATTGACCTAAAGTTGTGATATTACGGTCACCAACCCGTAAAAGTTAACAAAATATGGTACAATTACGGTCACTTGTATTTACTGAAATACGGCTGAAAACAATAGATTTTTACGGAGAATTTCTGATTAAAATTAGTCTTTTTTTTAACAGTGTGTATTGCCGACTATCTTTTGCTCGAAAACAATTTTTTGAAATAGTTTATAACTTTCTATCAAAAACAATTATATCACAATACAAACGGCCACATATATAGAATAATATAGTCAAAGAGGAATAGAAAATACAGAGCTTGAAATGTATATAAAAAAGATACCTATAAGCCAAATATTGATAAAAATTTTGACCCGCCAATTCGAAAATTTCTAGCAAGAGAAAATTCACATCTTCCATCGCATATCAGACACTCGAAACGAAATAAACAATTGAGCGATACATTGTTTATAGAACTAAGTTGCAATATGTTCCAATAACATAAAACGCCCCAAACTGGCTCGGGTCGACCCCTGAATTGCATATTTATGTCCACGGCTTAAGCAAGGAACGAAATACGTTTTGTTTTTGCATCGGGGGAAAACAGAAAGTCAAAGAGATACATCTGTTTATATTCAATGGATGGAGGCAATATGCTTTAAAGCAGCTCTTCTACACTTGTTTAAAATTTGCTGTAAAAAATCGGTAAAAATCTTGGAATAAATATCAAACAATTGATAGTGCCATGGCCCCTGTACCATGGGCTTCCACTGTCTTGGGTTAGAGTTCTCTTGTTTGAGTGTACATTCGGGCACTCTTTTCTATCTTATTTCTCTTCCTCTTGCTTTTTCAAGTTTTTTTAGTTTATATTTGAAAGATATATTTTAATGTTGTTGCTGTTCTTAAAATATATATTGTTCATTACTTTATTTTTATAGTTTATTTATTTCCTTATTTCCTTTCTGCACTGAGCTATTTTCCCTGTTGGGGCCCTTAGACTTATACCATCCTGCTTTTCCAACTAGGGTTGTAGCTTAGCAAGTAATAATAATAAAAAAAGACAAGTAAGGAAGTAGCGCAGTTATTATTATTGTTATTATTATTATTTCCTCCGCCAACGAAGTTCGGAGGAGGTTACGTTTTCGCCCCCATTTGTCTGTTTGTTTTTTGAGTAACTTCCTGGCCACAATTTTACTCATAGAGTAGTGATACTTCAGGGATTATGTGTTATATTGAGTCGTGGAAGTGATTGAATTTTATATATATATATATATATATATATATATATATATATATATATATATATATATATAAACTGTATATAATGCAAGCTATAACAAATGCATGAAAATTTAACAATTTCGTCCAAAAAAGCAAATTTAGCGACAAGTGTAATTTTTCCTTCCAAAGTCTTTTCGTCTCTCGACCTGAATAGCCAAAGTTTTGATCGGTCTACAGCCGAAGAAAGAGTAAAAGTTATCCCAAATGGAAAGAGACTGGCCCCCTTAAATTTTGGCCGTTTTTGCCGTTTTAGGACATTATGGCTTGGAAGATTTTCTTTAAAGTTTTTAAGGTCTAACTTTTAACTACGTTTGTTTTCCGAAATTACGTCGTTCATTTTTTTCTGGATGGTATGCTTTGATAGCTACACACTCACAGAAATATTTATATATATATATATATATATATATATATATATATATATATATATATATATATATATATATCACTAATACTCGTGATTTTAATCAATGTAAACATCCAACCACAATGGCATTTATTACCGAATTCCACCTTTGGAATACATATCCACTGGATTTCATTTATGGTAATAGCTTCTGGCTGGGCAGGGATTCGAACTTGTGCCACTCAGCCGAAACCATGTCTGGGAGGACTATACCAACTGAGCTAAATCCTGATAGCTTCAAAAAAGCATGATAAACAACCATGTTTAAAGGTTTATATGCCACTCATGAATGGCAGAGGCAAGTGCCAGTGACATTGCCCTATCAAGCAGGACAATGCCCTAGAGACTGACCATATATACATATGATCATCGCCCAAGCCCCCTCTCCACCCAACCTAGGACCAAGGAGGGCAATGCCTGCTGATGACTCACCAGATAGATCTATAGGCTCCCCCAAACCCCCCATCCTTAGCTCACAAGGATGATGAGGGTGCAACGACCAAAGGAACTAACGAGTTTGAACAGGTCTTGAGCCCCAGTTTGGCGATCACCAGTCAGGGACGTTACCACATCGGCTACCACAGCCCTTATAAATCTAAGACTACAAATTAATCATTCCGTCCTTGTGAACTAGAGTCACCGCAAAGATTCAGGGCGAAGTAAGCCCCACCCACTGATGACGTCATAGCCAATCACGTTATCTCCCACGTTAGCAGCGGTCACAATACATCGCCTTACCAATTTCAAACTCTACAAACTTATAATCACTTCAATGAAATGTGTTGTGACCCTTATTAAACCGGATCGGCTGTGACGTCATGAGGGTATGGGACTTATTTCGCCCGGTATCTTGAGGTGAATATAGGTTGAGCTGGGTGACCTCATAGGACAGTCACCATTACCTGGATCACCCGGATCCTACCTTGGGGGGAATAGGGAGGGGGAAGCTGAGCATGTTTGTATATATTTGGCAGACTTGACATTGTACACAAGCCTTGCGTTTGGCAATTTGATTGAACCGTGCAAGTAAATATTTTTGTTGTGTTGATTATCTCCATTAACAATTTGGAGTTTCAGAAATTTTTTTGGAGGACTTTCATTTCCAAGTGTCATTTTTTTTCAAATTTTCAAAATAAACTATTAAAGTTATGTAGATTCAACAAGGCCGTTGATATCCAAATCTTTGATGTAATCGATTCTAAATTTAAATTTTAATATTAGAAATATATGATCAAGTTTTTGAAACTTCTGATACAGATCTTCGCTATTATAACGTTTTATCGTTTTGTAACTTTTTATAGCTTTTATATCGCTTTTATAACTTTTTATAGCTTTTATACCGCTTTTATAACTATTTATAGCTTTTATATAGCTTATATAACTCTTTATAGCTTTTATACCGCTTTTATAACTATTTATAGCTTTTATATCACTTTTATAACTTTTTATAGGTTTTATACCGCTTTTATAACTATTTATAGCTTTTATATCACTTTTATATTTTTTTACAGCTTTTATATCGCTTTTATAACTATTTATATCTTTTATATCGCTTTTATAACTTTTTATAGTTTTTGTATCGCTTTTATAACTTTTTATAGCTTTTATATCGCTTTTATAAAACGATTCAATTAGGTTAAATTCACTTGAAACATTTTAGGCGTCACTTATAGAAAATCAAATAATTTTCATTCGGTTCGGCATCGCTGACTAGAAACATTAAGTTTACTTGAATGGTTTTGACAGATTTCAGAAAACGTTCGGGGTAACTATTACAGTTTCATACAGAACTGAGACAAGTGGAAGAATTTCAGTCTCAGAAATTGTTGTATGATTGTTAGGAGGATTTGGGAATTTAATTTGATATTTTGTGAGTTAAATTCAAAGTTAAATTTTGAAGTTAAATCATGTGTTTTGCGAGACTGATGCCGACTAAGTAACGCATCTTTAAGCCGTGGGTAATTAACAGCGCACTGATTAACACTCTCTCTCTCTCTCTCTCTCTCTCTCTCTCTCTCTCTCTCTCTCTCTCTCTCTCTCTCTCTCTCTCTCCTAATCATTATTATCGTCATGTTTCTTGATAAAGCCATGTGGACATATCATTTTTTTTTTACCATTATTTATGTATAGGATATTTCCTATTTTCCCTTAACATAAAAGACTTTGGGGAATATGTGTGTGTCTGTGTGTCTTTCACCTAGTAATGATTATCAACTATTTTAAAAAAAGATAGCTTTAAAAGTCCTAATTTCTTTACTTATTTGAAATTTATAAAACATATTTTTCTGTAGATAAAAGAGTGATGTTTTTATTTCTCTGTCTTTTCCCCAATAATATTTATAATTTGAATAAATAAAACAGCTTTAAAAGTTTATTTATTTGCATATTTCAGCTATATACATCATATTTTTCATCTAGATAGAAAAAGTTCTCTCTCTCTCTCTCTCTCTCTCTCTCTCTCTCTCTCTCTCTCTCTCTCTCTCTCTCTCTCTCTCTCTCTCTCTCTAATAATATGATGATAATAATAATAATAGTAATAATCATCAACTACATCGATAAAACAGTCTTTACATATTTACAATTTATGAAACATATTTTTTCTTCTTGTCTTTCCTCTAAATATAATTATTAACTATATAAAGACAACTTTGGCATTCTTTATTTCTTTACTTATTTCAAATATTCCAAAAATTCTCTCTCTCTCTCTCTCTCTCTCTCTCTCTCTCTCTCTCTCTCTCTCTCTCTCTCTCTCTCTCTCTCTCTCTCTCTCTTGAGACACAGGATTCCATCAGCCATTTTTATTACATCAGGGTTTTGCATTCCACAATCCGCCGATCCTCACCAACTCTTCTCCAAGCTCTTTATTTCTTTGAATCTCGACAGAAGCGCCAGTATTAAACTTAAGATTACAGACTACCTCTTTCATCGCTCCACGAGAGAGAGAGAGAGAGAGAGAGAGAGAGAGAGAGAGAGAGAGAGAGAGAGAGAGAGAGAATGTTTTTATGATTAAAGAAATTATCATGGATATTACATTCTGTTGATAGTCTCTAAAAGGTGATAGATATGATTTTTTATATACATTTTCATTTAACATTCTCCTATTTTTCAACAATGGTTTCTCTATTCCACGTGATTACGCAGACACTTACACGTTCACACACTCACACATTCTATATAGGCCTATATCTATCTATCTATCTATCTATCTATCTATATATATATATATATATATATATATATATATATATATACATATATATATAGATAGATAGATATAGATATATGGATAGATAGATAGATAGATATAGATATGTATTTATATATTATTATTATTACCGCTACTTGTTGATATATATATATATATATATATATATATATATATATATATATATATATACATACACATATATATGTGCAGTGTTGTGAATAAGTGTGTGTATATATTTAAGTATTTATACATATATATATATGTGTGTGTGTGTGTGTATATATGTATGTATATATATTTATATACACACATACATACATACACATCCGAATTATATGATATCACCGAGCTGAGAACTGTTAACTTCAAGTTATCATTAATATACAGAAGTTCCCAACTAGCTCTAAGCAGATCTGATGCAAATGAGTAAAAATTTCAAGAAAGAATCAGCGAATTGGATTCCTCTTTAAGTAGTTCACCAAACAGCCGAGACTTCGCATGCATTCCTAATTTGCTCTTGATGACAGCTCTTGCATGCTTTGCAACCACGCTCATTAAACAGGATGTAAATGACCTGCTTGCATTCATAATACTCCAAGCATTCCAAAAAATAGAAATGGAATTGGTGTCTTTAGTAAGAAAAAAAAAATAGGCTTCGCTGAGTAACAGTTGCAAAACAACAATATTTATCAAGAATTATTTTTTACTAGAGGATTACTCGGGTTTTATTTTTACAGAACTTATGGGATGAGCGTGGAGAATTATCTTAATTCCTGTGAATACTTTTAAATGTTAAAGTTACTGTGTGGGAATGATCTTGGGGATACAAACGCCCATTCGTATATGAATATATATACACGCTTATTATGTGTGAATACACACACACACACACACACACATATATATATATATATATATATATATATATATGTGTGTGTGTGTGTGTGTGTGTGTGTGACGAAATGTTGCATGATTTTTTATGGTTTTAAAGATTTAAAGGCCGCTCATTATTGTCGAAGTCAAGGAACATATTTAAAGATATATGTATATATATATATATATATATATATATATATATATATATATATATATATGTGTGTGTGTGTGTGCGTGTATATATACACACACACATTTATATAAAAACAACAAGTGCAGCCGTTTTTAGTCCACTGCCAGACAAAGGCCTCAGAAATGTCCTTAGTCATTTTTGGGGTTGGGGGACTTGACTGATCGATCACAGCAAACCAACCTGAGTCCCTGACTGTGACAGCTTTCCTGGTCAAGGCGATGCGCAAACCCTTTCACCACGTTAAGGTATCCGACTCAAAAAGGAATACACACACACACACACACACACACACACATATATATATATATATATATATATATATATATATATATATATATATATATATATATTATGTATAGATATAGATGTATATATACACATTTATATATATATATATAGATGTATATATATATATATATATATATATATATATATATATATATATATATACATATATATATATATATATATGTATATATATATATATCCATATATATGTATATATATTATTATTATTATTATTATTATGAAATGCTAAGCTACAACCCTAGTTGGAAAAGCAGGATGCTATAAGCCCAAGGGCCCCAACAGGGAAAATAGCCCAGTGAGGAAAGGAAACAAGGAAAAATTAAATATTTTAAGAAGAATAAAAAATTGAAATAAACCTTTCCTGTATTAACTGTAAAAACTTTAACAAAACAAGAGGAAAAGAAACTAGATAGAACAGTGTGCCCGAGTGTACCCTCAAGCAAAAGAACTGTAACCCAAGATAGTGTAAGACCGTGGTACAAAGGCTATGGCGCTACACAAGACTAGAGAACAATGGTTTGATTTGGGAGTGTCCTCCTAGAAGAGCTGCTTACTGTGACGGCGCCGAGAGAGGAGTTGTGAACTCAAAGGCAGGATGCAATCAACTGAGTTCTTTATTAAGGAACACTCTCCTTTATATACAAAACCTCAAGGCAACAGGAAAATACATGTTCGAGAAAGTGACAATGTTACAGAGGAAAACCAGACATGAATTTTCATGTTCGTTTTAGTGCGAGGGAAGAGCGAAGATACAAGCATAATATATACAAAAGGAATTATGTACAATTGTGTGACACACGGTTGGTACATGGCTCCCCCTCTAAAAATGACATACTAAACATGTTAAATAGGTGCCCTGAATCTGGAGAGGTAGTAGTAAAAACTGCGCCGATTAGCGGCAGTGAGTGGCTGTAGAAGTCGTTGGTTGGGGCGCGAGCGAGTGGAGGATGATGGGTGGCTTTGTTGCCGCTCCGGTTCGTCACGAGGTAGGCGAGTGTGTCCTACGGCATTCATAGGCGAGTGTGTCCTACGGCATTCATAGGCGTGTGTCCTACGGCATTCATAGGCGTGTGTGTCCTACGGCATTCATAGGCGAGTGTGTCTTACGGCATTCATAGGCGTGTGTGTCCTACGGCATTCATAGGCGTGTGTCCTACAGCATTCATAGGCGTGTCCTACGGCATTCATAGGCCTACGGCGTTCATAGGCGTGTATGTCCTACAGCATTCACGTCAGCTTCGGTTTAAGTTGAATAGGTGTCCTCTTCGTCATGAGTGGAGGCGTTGATGGAGGTTTGAAGGTCATGAATTGGGTTCACATCACGAGGAGAGCCGTCTGCGGCAGGTTGCAGGCGAGTGATACTGCTCATTTTCCCGAGGGTGAGCGAAGCCCTTTGGTCCCCCAACGGTTGTTGAGAGAGCTGAAAAGGCATTGCTATACGGGCGGCTGGCGACGGTGAGTACTGCTGCAGAAGGTATGCGTTGACGGCGTCATAGTAACGGTGAGAGGTGGAGGGGGGGGGGAGGAGCGAGTCACTCCGGGGTCACCAATGTGACGGCGCCGAGAGAGGAGTTGTGAACTCAAAGGCAGGATGCAATCAACTGAGTTCTTTATTAAGGAACACTCTCCTTTATATACAAAACCTCAAGGCAACAGGAAAATACATGTTCGAGAAAGTGACAATGTTACAGAGGAAAACCAGACATGAATTTTCATGTTCATTTTAGTGCGAGGGAAGAGCGAAGATACAAGCATAATATATACAAAAGGAATTATGTACAATTGTGTGACACACGGTTGGTACATTACCATAGCTAAAGAGCCTCTTTTACCCTTACCAAGAGGAAAGTAGCCACTGAACAATTACAGTGCAGTAGTTAACCCCTTGGGAGAAGAAGTATTGTTTGGTAATCTCAGTGTTGTTGGTGTATGAGGTCAGAAAAGAATCTGTAAAGAATAGGTCAGGCTATTCGGTGTCTGTGTAGGCAAAGGGAAAGAACCGTAACCAGAGAGAAAGAACCAATGTAGTACTCTCTGGCCAGTCAAAAGACCCCCATAACACTCTAGTGGTAGTATCTCAACGGGTGGCTGGTGCCCTAGCCTACTACCTATATATGTATATATGAGAGTATTTTTTTACACATTTTTACTAGCTTATATCCCTTTTAGAGCTCAAGAGTTACATGAGTTTCAATTTACTGGGTGACTATTGAAGAGGAATTTAAATGGCTTCGTACTTGCAGATGTTGAAAAATGAGAACGCGGTGAATAATGTTTTTTTAATAGATGAATGACATGGAGTCTCATACCGGATTCAAACGGTTTTTATGATAATTTTTTATTCATATTTTTTCGAGTGTCGTTTGATGCTTAAATCTGTTTTTCAATTTCGAAATAAGAATTTGTTTGAAACATTTTTGATGAGTTGTGTCCTATTAGTTCTAGAAGTGATTATTTTGTTAATAAGTAAATAGCGTTTTTGTTTTTCATCCATTATTTTTTTTCATTAATCAAGCCTTTTGAGATTAATTATCACATCTAAAACGATTAAAAAGGGCTTTTTGCGTAAAGATTGAATTATAGCGTTCAGTATTAGATCCTAAAGACTGAATTAGGACGTTCAGAATTAAGTTATAAAGACTAAATTATGAATTTCAGAATTATGTCGTAAAAACTGAATTAGTGCCTCCAGAATTAGGTAGTAAAGACTGAAATATGACGACCGGAATTAGGCCGTAAAGACTGAACTATGGCGTTCAAAATTAGGTAGTAAAGACTGAACTATGGCGTTCAAAATTAGGTAGTAAAGACTGAATTATGACGTTCACAATTAGGTCCTAAAGACTTAAATAGAACGTTCAGAATTAGGTAGTAAAGACTGAATTATGACGTTCACAATTAAGTCCTAAAGACTTAATTAGGACGTTCAGAATTAGGTCGTAAAGACTGAATTATGACGTTCACAATTAGGTCCTAAAGACTTAAATAGAACGTTCAGAATTAGGTAGTAAAGACTGAATTATGACGTTCACAATTAAGTCCTAAAGACTTAATTAGGACGTTCAGAATTAGGTCGTAAAGACTGAATTATGACGTTCACAATTAGGTCCTAAAGACTTAAATAGAACGTTCAGAATTAGGTAGTAAAGACTGAATTATGACGTTCACAATTAAGTCCTAAAGACTTAATTAGGACGTTCAGAATTAGGTCGTAAAGACTGAATTATGACGTTCAGAATTGTGTCGTAAAACGGAATTATGACGTTCAGAATTAAGTTATAAAGACTGAATTATGAAGTCCAGAATTAAACCGTAAAGACTAATTTATGACGTTGAGAATTAGGTCCTAAAGACTGAATTATGAGGTCCAGAATTAGGTCAAGGATTTTTAAGCAAAACTCAGCTGATGAATGAATAAGTTGAATGATATTTGTCTAATATGATCAATATTTCTTGAAATAAGAAGATGGTGAATTAAAGTTATTTAAAGAAAAAAATGTTAAACAATCGATATAATCAAAATGGTACTTAGAGTTTAGAATTAATTCTTCTCCATTATGTAAATATCAATTATATTATAGATGTAAAAGCTCAAGATGGAGACGACTGGTGAAATCTAACTGTGGCCCTTTGTGTCAATAGGCGTAGGAGGAGATGATGAGGATGATGATGATGGTGTTGTAGCCAAAAAAAAAAAAAAAAAAAAAAAAAAAAGAGTAGGAAGACCCAGACCTACATGGCTCAGGATTATGAAGCGTGATATAGGAAATGACGACTGAAAAAGTATTGTTGTAAAACCTCAACTAGAGACGACTGGCGAAATCTAATTGAGGTTCTTTGCGTCAATAGGCGTAGTAGGAGATGATGATGTTGTAAAAAAAAAAAAAAAAAAAAAAGAATTGGGAGACCCAAGCCTACATGGCTGAAATAGGAAATGCTTAGTGGAGAATTACAGATGTAAAAACTCAACATAGAGACAACTGCCAGAATCTAACTGAGGCCCTTTGCTTCAATAGGTGTAGGTTATGATGAGGATGATGGAAAAAAGAGTTGGAAGACCCAAGCCTACACGGCTGAGGACTATGAAGCGTGAAATAGGAAATGATGAGTGGAGAATTATACAATAGATGTAAAAACTCAAGATGGAGACGACAGGCGAAATCTAACTGAGGCCATTTGTGTCAATATGTGTAGGAGGAGATGATGATGGTGGTGGTGCAACAACACAAATAAAGGGTTGGAAGTCACAGACCTACATGGCTGAGGACTATGAAGCGTGGAATAGGAAATGATGACTGGAAAAATATTGATGTAAAACCTCAACATAGAGATGATCTTGCAAAATGAAACTGAGGTTTTTGCGTCAATAGGCGTAGGAGGAGAAGATGATGACGTTGTTGTAACAAAACAAAAATACATCAAGAAATATCCCATGAAGAAATTCTTTAGAAATCAGAACAACATTGTGTAACTTGACCTTAGGATTTTGATTAATCTCCTGGGAAACATGAAGATTGTATAAAGTGTAATTGCAACGCAGAATTGCTTCATTTTACCACTCAATGAAGTGTTAGGATTTTCTTTTCTTATGTCTGATTTTGATATAAATACTGTTATTGTACTGATATCTTTTTTTCTAGTTTCTATTTATGCAATGTATTTGTTTACTGATCAATATGTAATTGATTTCATAATTACTGTACTCTATGTAATCGGTCTTATGGAGCTTATTTCCTATATTATCATCTCATGATTTTGCAGTTTATTTGTTTATAAATTATTTAGATGAATGTTATTATTTAAACTTAGCAAAGAAAACTCCTATTTATTTCCCCATTTATTTTTGTTTCCTGTGTGTGAGTCAAATTTGTATCGAATAAACATTCCCTCTCTCTCTCTCTCTCTCTCTCTCTCTCTCTCTCTCTCTCTCTCTCTCTCTCTCTCTCTCTCTCTCTCTCTTGGCATTAGTGTCCTTATTAATTATGCTGAAGCTACTCTCAATCCCAGTTCCAACATGTATGTGCCATTGACATTTTACCGACCATGTTTCAAAATGCCAATCAAAATGAGTTATTTACGTGTGTAAAAATGCGCTTCTCATATATTCAAAGTAACAAATCTTCATTCCAGAATACAGCGCCTATTCAAAAAGCTAATTTATAAGAAGAGAATGAACACATACAAATAAGTACACAACTACAAACATATAAACAAAACCACACATACGCGATCACACACTTCTTAACGCGGTGAAAGGGTTTGTGTATCGCCATGTTTACCAACGCTGTACTAGTGGCAGCCAACCAAACAAGTTGGTTTGCTGTGAGCGATCAACTAGATTCTTCCACAATCGGCAATACGCATTGGATATGTTAATAAGGTTTAAAGGCTTCTCATGAATGGCAGAGACAAAGGACAATGACATTGCCCTGGAAAGCAGGATAATGCCCTAGAGACTGACCATATATACATATGATCAGCGTCTAAGGCCACCTCCACCCAAGATAGGACTAGGGATTGCCAAGCAATTGCTGCTGAGGACTGACCAGGTAGACCTCTAGGCTCTCCATTCCTCCCTTTGTCCTGAAGTGTACTAGACCTTATCACACACACACACACACACACACACACACACATATATATATATATGTGTGTGTGTGTGTGCATGGTTATGTATCAGATACATTACATATATTCATATGTCATCACCATCATCATCATCATCTTCTCCTAAGCCTATTAAAGCAAATGGCCTCTGTAAGATTTCGCCAGGCGTCTCTATCTTGAGCTTATAAATCAATACTTTGCCATTAATCATCTACTTCACGCTTCATACTCCTCAACCATATATATATATATATATATATATATATATATATATATATATATATATATATATATATATATATATATAAAGAATATGTTACTTGATCTTAGCAAGGACCTTCATCATCCTTGGCGTCTTTTCAGAAAATTTGAGGTGGAAAACTGACGACTCATTAATCGAGGTGATAAAAAATTCAGCGTTGCATAATGAGGTCTTAATTAATCCCCGAAGCTTATTCGAACTGAGAGCCTTTACTGATTGATTATTTATAAAGCTTATGCGATACCGGATAATTGATTTCCTTAAGCTCTTGAAAATTGTTGTATGAGGTTGCGCAAAGAATAAGATTGCATTTCCTCTTGCTCTTAAAGATGATGTTATTAGAAACGAGAGCAATCGGATATTACAGACCACTGCCAATGAATATTGAAATATTTTACTCAGTAATATCTAACTCAAGTCTACGGACAATGCATACCACTTTTCATATGATTGAATATAGAAAGTCTACGGACATCGCCTCCCACTTTTCATTTGCTGACTGTACAATAAAAGGTGAAAAGTGTGCAGCAAAGTTGATCCAGAATCGTGACCTTGATCCGGATCATCTCCAAAATTTAATGTGGTCGTCCATGATCTCAAACCTATCTGTGGTGAAAATTTCGTCAAAATCCGTCAATTTGTTATGAAGTTTTCTGTAAACTGGCAATAATTGGAAATCCAGGTTCTTCTCCCAAATGTAATGGGGTCGTCCATGACCTAAGATCTATCTGTGGTTCGTCAAAATCCATATAGTAATTTCAAGGTTATCCTGTCCATAGACAGACACAGACAAATAAGTAAGCTGACTTGATTTTATAACCTCCTTGGCGGAGGTAATAATGGAGTATAATTAATGAGAATCATGAGGAAATGAAATCATAATTTATCGGCACAAACATTTTCAAAAGAAAATTACTAACATTTTCTCTCTACTTTGTAATCATTGACCTGATTAATGCCATGGTTCAATTTGGTTCCGCCGTTCTCTGGTAAAATCTATTCATTGAACTTCGGGAATTCAAACTTGTTGCAAAAGGTTTTATATTTGTTGAGCAGGTTTCCATGAGGCTCGTTTTATAGTCTTATCTGTTAGTGGTTTAAGGTATTTTCCTTTTTGATAAATAGCAATTATTGGGGTGTTTTTTATTTCTCTTTCATAGGTTATTGTTTATTCTTAGTACGTTTTCCTGCTCTTCGGTTTTTAGCATTCTGATTATTTCAAAGTACAACAACAACAGCAGTAATAATAATAATGATAATAATAATAATAATAATAATAATAATGATGATAATAATAATAATAATAATAATAATAATAATAATAATAATGATAAATCTGGATCTAAAATCTTGATCCGGATCTGGATCATCTCCAAAATTTAATGGGGTCGTCCATGACTTAAGATCTATAAACTGTGGTGAAATATTCGTCGAAATCCATTTAGTAGTTTTGATGTAATCCTGTCCACAGACAGACACACAGGCAAATAAATAATCCGACTCCGTTCTATAACCTCTTGGTGGAGGTAATAATTAATGAATAAAATAGAAGGATTCTTTCACTATTCAGGCAATCAGTATAAGATAATTAATAAGAGTTTATCCTCTCACGAGGCTGTAGGAAGAGGAAAGTTTATAATTTTTCTAATATTGTAATAATTATAAATTACAACATTATACTAAATTTAAATGCAGTTTATTAGTTTAACATTGTAACATCTTTGCTTTCCACTTCTAAAATGTTGACGCATTGAGTGTGCACATGTGACCATGTGTGTAATAAGTTCCACGTTCGTGTGTAAGAAAATGGTTTATATTCCAGAAGTGCGTCCAACTTAAGACTTCTGGTATGCAAATCCTGTAAATGATGGCACCATATGATGATTGCGATGGACTTTGTAGGCATAGAGAGACTGGAGAGAGGAAAAAGAGACTATGATATTTCAAACAATTATCATAAAAGGAATTTTTATGATACGTATCTTTTTGTATTATAAGGAGAAATACATCTCGGCTTAGCTTTTTATATCTCTTATCAAAATAGGCTTTAATATTTTTTTATTCATTTACATGAAAAGGAATAATTCTTCATATGGATTATTATTATTATTATTATTATTATTATTATTATTATTATTATTATTATTATTATCATCAAATTTAGGTAGTAGACCCTCTTTAAGGCAAGTTCTGTTAAAGACAATCTTCTTAATAGCTCTGATTATATTCTCTGAAATAATACAATCCGCCAGTTATTGGGGGAAAATCATTCTTATTAATATGCAGACAAATTCAGGATAAGTCATTAATCAAGGTTTTAATGTAACGTTTAGAAGTCGGGTTCTGGCTCATGTGAAGAGGCGGCGAATTTACATTGGCCGCCTCCAGCACCGTGGGCAGAGCGAGTAGTGACGTAAGTGGGTCGGTGAATTCTCATTGGCTGAGACGCTCACTGAGGTCTCAGTCAAGCTGTCGTTCCCGTCACTCATAGGCTTGCTCTGAGACGGCTGGACTCTGGTTTTTGGAAGCGCTCGTCGAGAGGGTATCCATGTTAGGCGGGCTGTTCGAGCACTGATAAGAATTGCCTTGATTAGAGATGTCTTGATCCGGGAAGTTTGTTTTTGGTATATTGTTCCTACGGCAGGAGGGTAGGAGGAACATTTCTTCAGTGGTATTAAGTCATTCTAGTCTGAAGAAGGGAGGCGAACCTCACGAAACTCGTAGCTGCTTACTGTTTCTTTGTACCAGGAATGGAAACTTTATATCAAAACTTTGATTCGTGACTTATCTATAATAAATAAAGGTCGTTGTGGCCTGATTGGTAACATCTCTGCCTGGTATTTGCCAGGGGTTCGAGTCCCGCTCAGACTCGTTAGTACTTTTAGCATCTGCAACCTTACCATCCTTGTGAGCTAAAATTTGGAGGGTTTGGTGGGGCCTATAGGCCTATCTGCTGAGTCATCAGCAGCCATTGCCTGGCCTTCCCTGGTCCTAGCTTTCATGGAGAGGGACTTGGGCGCTGATCATATAATATATATAGTCAGTCTCTAGGCCATTCTCCTGCTTGCTAGGGCAATGTCACTGTCCCTTGCCTCTGTCATTCGTGAGCGACCTTTAAACCTTTAAACCTTATGCTGAATTTGTCTACCCATTCTGAAGAAGGACTTTTAACCAATTACTGACGAAATGCAGTCATTCAGAGAAGAAGATAATCAGAGCTATTGAGAAGATACATTACAAGATCAATGCTACTAAGGCAGCTATTGTCTTTAACAGAACTATTATTATTATTATTATTATTATTATTATTATTATTATTGTTGTTGTTGTAATTATTAATAGTAGTAGTAGTAGTAGTAGTAGTAGTAGTAGTAGTAGTAGCTGCAGCACCACCACCAGCAGCAGCAGCAGCAGCTAAGCTACATCCTCAGTTGGGAGAGCAGGATGCTATAGGCCTAAGGGCTCCAACAGGTAAAAATAGCCCACTGAGGAAAGGAAAAAAGGAAATAGATAAACTACAAGGAAAATAATGAACAATTAATATAAAATATTTCAAGAGCAGTAACAGCATTGAAATAGATGTTAACCCCTTAAACGAAGAACAATGAAAGGAACTAATACTTACATTGTTAATGATTTAAGCCGAGCTAATTGCAATATTGTTTCAAAATAACCTGATTTTTTTATGATTTAATTAATACAAAGTTTAAAACATACATACAGGCTCAATTTTAGAATATTTCATATACATATATTATCTTAATTTGTAGATTTACTCTGAGTTTCCGATCATTCTAATCAAGAGTTAAATAGTCATACAGTATTTGCAAATTACCAGTATTCATTTATATCGGTCCATTGTCACTTTAATTACCTATCTCGGAGTCGATTGGCAGAGCTGGCACTATTTATTTCAATTGGTAGAATAATAAAGCTAAAAAAACAGTCGTTGGAATACCGCTGTGTTACGAATATTACAAGAATATTTCAATGATGTATTTCTCACTCACTTATAGAAGTTTAATAAGTTGAACCTCAATGGAGATATTTGAAATCTCTCTCTCTCTCTCTCTCTCTCTCTCTCTCTCTCTCTGACACGCACACACACACACTGAGCAAACACATACGCACAACACACACGCTCAAACGTACACACAATATATACACAACAATAACAACAAATGCATATCACGCATATAAGCTACATATATATAGGCCTATATATATTATGTGTGTATATATATATATATATATATATATATATATATATATATATATATATATAGTATATTTATATGTATATATTATATATATATATATATATATATATATATATATATATATATATATATATATATATATATATATAGCTACCGTATATCCAGATATTCATAGATGTATAAATATGTATATTCCAAATATAAATATGATTATACATGCATCTGTGTATAAGATATATACATATATTTTAAAAAAATTATACATTACATACATGTGTGTATTTATATGTAAATTTTATGTATCTATATACTATATATATATATATATATATATATATATATATATATATATATATATATTTATATATAAATGAATCTATATATATATATATATATATATATATATATTTATATATATATATATATATATATATATATATATATATATATATATATATATATATATATATATATATATATATATATATATATATAGTATGCTATAAATAATAGTAGCTAGTATTTAGCTTGTTCTATTTAAGTTCTTTTATCACTGTATTTTTTCTTTCTGTGCATTAAAGCGCCTTAGAATTAGCCTGCACTCTTCGTAAGCACATCTTTTGTATGGACACGTTCTTCAGCATGTGAGTTCGTCTGTTGGTGTCTCTTCACGTTAGTATTTGTGTACTCGTAGAAACTGTGATCTCGTGTGAAATGCCGTTTGTGGTCGAACCCCAAGAGTTGTTTCGGACGCTAACGCCCAGTAACTTGAAGTCTCTACTACCACAGCCCTATTTAGACATGTTTCCAAGTACTCGCTGTCTCTATAAACATGGCGGCAGGAAATGTTTTGGGAGTTCACGAACGTATTTCAAAAGCATTGTGGGAACGAGGAAATGGGCCTCTCACGTCATGGCAGTTGGTGTTCATATTTTTTTTTTTTTTTTTTAAGACATGAATTCGATTTACTGGTTGTTTTTATCTGTTTTGTCTATATTGTATCTGTATTCATCTTATCTGAGTGGGACAGTTGCCTTATTTGCCTTCGTCAAAACATTGAAGATTTTGCGAAGGGTATGTATTCACCCATGTCATCGTTCGTTTATTTGTAAGCAACTTTACACAAAAACTATTGTACCGACTGGGTTTCTTGTGTCTTTTCCTCAATGGGCTATTTTCCCTGTTGGAGTCCCTGGGCTTATAGCATCCTGCTTTTCCAACTAGGTTTTAGCTTAGCAAGTAATAATAATAATAATAATAATAATAATAATGTTGGGTATGACCCAAGAATGAATCTGTAGCATTTTGGATAAAGTACATCAAAGTACAAATAGGCAACAGTACTTTTAATATAGTCGCAATATTAAGAAAATGACAATTATTTTATTACATGGTGGAATTGTAGAATATGATTCAAGGACAAATCTACTGTATTTTGAAGAGAATACTTTGAAGTATAAATACGTAGTGGAGTTAAGAAAAAAATAAGACTGCTTGGAGTGGCGAGGGCATGTCCTCTACTGAGTGCCCCTCTACATTCTATATTCATTACTATCAAACTGAAAATTAATTCGCCGAATAGTCAACATTTTATCTAATTTCTATAATTCCTATAACTTTCACTTTGAGGTTAGTATTTTTTTATTGCTTTGAGATTGATAATATCATATAGTTTATACACATGGACACTCTTTTAACTGAAACTAAAACTCAAAATCAAACTAAAAACTGTTAACCTTTGCAGAGTGATTTTTGCTAAAATTTTCTCTACCTTCATCTGTAATGTCAGGGCAATCCTCCTCCTCATTATTATTATTATTATTATTATTATTATTTACTTCTCATATAGTTTCTTTATTTCCTTATTTTCTTTCCTCACTGGGCTATTTTTCCCTGTTGAAGTACATGGGCTTATAGCATCTTGCTTATCCAACTAGGGTTGTCGATTAACTCGTAATAATAATAATATGATGATGTTCTATAATAATGATGATATTATTATTATTATTATTATTATTATTATTATTATTATTATGTTGGGGTGGATTTAAGTTTGATTGAACATAATGGCTACCCTCGTAGACTTTACCATGTACAAATTTTCTTTGGATCTTAATGACTATTTTCCTCAGCTAGTAGAGAATGACAGTACTGTACATAATTTACTGTAAACAAATAGACTTTATATATGTATATATATATATATATAAATATATATATATATATATATAAATATATATATATATATATAATATTTGCTTTTATATATATAGCATACATAATCATGTTTTCATATATATGTATATATATATATATATATATATATATATATATATATATATATATTTATATATATATTTATATATATATATATATATATACACATATATATAACATGTTTATGTAGGCTGTATTTATAAAAGATAATATATATATATATATATATATATATATATATATATATATATATATATGAGAGAGAGAGAGAATTACAATTTAATCTATTCTAAAGACGGTATCAAATCATTTTGTGCTAATTGACCAGGTACAATGTAAAATAAAGAAAATAACTATGCATTCAAACAATTAACTTAGAAATGAAGAAAGCAAATCTCTATAGAATTATTTATTATATTATATCTATCATATTAATAGTCATAAAGAGAAAGATTATTCTAACATTTACGTCGAAAACTCATAGAATTCTGGCAACTTTTCAATCCTTTTCAAACCAGTGTTCTTTGGTCTTGGGTAGTGCCATACCCTCTGTACCATGGTCTTTCACTGTCTTGGGTTAGAGTTCTCTTGCTTGAGGGTACACTCGGGCACGCTGGTCTATCTAATTTCTCTCTTTCTTGTTTTGTTAAAGTTTTTATAGTTTATATAGGAAATATTTGTTTTAATGTTGTTGCTATTCTTAAAATATTTTATTTTTCCTTTTTTTCCTTTCCTCGCTGAGCTATTTTCCCTGTTGGGGCCCCTAGGCTTATAGCATCCTGCTTTTCCATCTAGGGTTGTAGCATAGCAAGTAATAATAGTAATAATAATAATAATAATAATAATAATAATAATAATAATAATAATAATAATGTAAATATCCTAAATGTAGCAAGATTCATTTAAACACGTAACTGCAGGCAGTTTAATATCTTAAAACCTTTGTATTTAAATACCTCTCTGATGCAATAGAGGATATAATGTCAA
This sequence comes from Palaemon carinicauda, assembly GCF_036898095.1. Taxonomy (NCBI): domain Eukaryota; kingdom Metazoa; phylum Arthropoda; class Malacostraca; order Decapoda; family Palaemonidae; genus Palaemon; species Palaemon carinicauda. The sequence goes on along the minus strand of NC_090744.1, from coordinate 126,741,485 downwards.
TAGCAGGCCATGTTATTAAACTCGCAAGATATTACATAATTCATATCTGTGCTTATGCGATACTTGCACGGAAATGCTTTTGTAAATTAATTTCATTTCAGTGTTGCTTTTAGTCATTAATGATCGTAGAGGCTTCGAGGATTTTTATTCAGGCAAATATTACGACATTTATTGCTGCAACGGTACCAGGTGGGAATAATAATAATAATAATAATAATGATAATTAGAAAAGCACTGAGAGTGCTGATCTCCGTCACGGCAGTTTATTTCTCGAAAACTGCATGCCTTTCCCAAAATTTATTTAGACCGTAGGGAGAGTGCCCCATTGGTAAAAGAGAGAGTGCCACATAAGTAAAAGAGAGAGTGCCACATAAGTAAAAGGGAGAGTGTCCCAGACGTAAAAGAGAGAGTGCCAAAGAAGTAAAAGAGAGAGTGCCATAGAGGTAAAAGTGAGAGTGCCACAGAAGTAAATAGAGAGTACCATGGAAGCAAACGGGAGAGTGTCCCGGAAATATAAGAGAGAGTGCTACGAAGTAAAAGAGAGAGTGCCACATTAGTAAAAGAGAGAGAGTGTCACAGATGTAAAAGAGAGAGTGCCAAATAAGTAAAAGAGAGAGTGCCACAGAAGTAAAAGAGAGAGTGTCACAGATGTAAAAGAGTGCGTGCCACATTAGTAAAAGAGAGAGAGTGCCACAGATGTAAAAGAGAGAGTGTCACAGAAGCAAAAGGGAGAGTGACCCAGAAATATAAGAGAGTGCTACGAAGTAAAAGAGAGAGTGCCACATTAGTAAAAGAGAGAGTGTCACAGAAGTAAAAGAGAGAGTGCCACAGAAGTAAAAGAGAGAGTGTCACATAAGTAAATAGAGAGTGCCACAGAAGCAAAAGAGAGAGTCCCAGAAATATAAGAGAGATTGCCACGAAGTAAAAGAGAGAGTGCCACAAAATTAAAAGAGAGAGTGTCACAGATGTAAAAGAGAGAGAGTGCAAAGAAGTAAAAGAGAGAGTGTCACAGATGTAAAAGAGAGAGTGCTAAAAAAAGTAAAAGGAGAGTGCCAAAGAAGTAAAAGAGAGATTGCCACAGAAGTAAAAGAGAGTGTCACAGAGGTAAAAGAGAGAGTGCCACAGAAGTAAAAAAGAGAGTGTCACAGTAGTAAAAAGAGAGTGTCACATAAGTAAATAGAGTGTCACAGAAGCAAAAGGGAGAGTGTCCCAGAAATATAAGAGAGAGTGCCACGAAGTAAAAGAGAGAGTGCCACAGAAGTAAAAGAGAGAGTGTCACAGATGTAAACGAGAGAGTGCCAAAGAAGTAAAAGAGAGAGTGCCACAGAAGTCAAAGATAAAGTGCCACCAAAGTAAAAGGGAGAGTGTCACAGAGGTAAAAGAGTTAGTGCCATAGAAGTAAAAGAGAAAGTGCCACAGAAGTTAAAGAGAGAGTGCCACCAAAGTAAAAGGGAGAGTATCACAGAGTTAAAAGAGTGCCATAGAAGTAGAAGGGAGAGTGCCACAGAAGTAAAAGACAGAGTACCAAAGAAGTAAAAGATATAGTGCCACCGAAGTAAAAGATAGAGTGCCACCGAAGTAAAAGGGAGAGTGCCACCGAAGTAAAAGGGAGAGTGCCACAGAAGTAAAATAAAGAGTGCCACAGAAGTAAGAGGGAGAGTGCCACAGAAGTAAAAGAGAGATTGCTATAGAAGTAAAAGGTAGAGTGCCACCAAAGTAAAAGGGAGAGTATCATAAAAGTAAAAGAGTGCCATAGAAATAGAAGGGAGAGTGACACAGATGTAAAAGAGAGAGTGTCATAGAAGTAAAAGAGAGAGTGCCATAGAAGTAAAAGATAGAGTGCCTTCGAAGTAAAAGGGGGAGTGTCACAAAGGAAAAAGATAGAGTGCCACAGAAGTAAAATGGAGAGTGCCACAGAAGTAAGAGGGAAATTGCCACAGTTGTAAAATGGAGAGTGCCACAGAAGTAAAAGGGAGAGTGCCACAGAAGTAAGAGGGAAATTGCCACAGTTGTAAAATGGAGAGTGCCACATAAGTAAAAGGGAGAGTGCCACAGAAGTAAGAGGGAAATTGCCACAGTTGTAAAATGGAGAGTGCCACAGAAGTAAAAGGGAGAGTGCCGCAGAAGTAAAATAAAGAGTGCCGCAGAAGTAAAATAAAGAGTGCCACATAAGTAAGAGGGAGAGTGCCACATAAGTAAGAGGGAAATTGCCACAGTTGTAAAATGGAGAGTGCCACAGAAGTAAAAGGGAGAGTGCCACAGAAGTAAAAGAAAGAGGGCCACAGAAGTAAAAGGGAGAGTGCCACAGAAGTAAAAGAGTGAGTGCCACATAAGTAGAAGAGAGAGTGCCATAGAAGTAGAAGAGAGAGTGCCACAGAACTAAAAGAGATAGTGCCACAGAAGTAAAAGAGAGTATCACAGAAATAGAGTACAACAGAAGTAAAAGGGAGACTGCCACAGAAGTAAAAGAGAGAATGCCACAGAAGTAAAAGAAATAGTACCACAAGTAAAAGGGAGACTGCCACATAAGTAAAAGGGAGAGTTCCTCATAAGTAAAAGAGAGAGTGCCACAGAAGTAAAAGGGAGAGTGTCTCATAAGTAAAAGAGAGAGTGTCACAGAAGTGAATAGCGAGTGCCACATAAGTAAAAGGGAGAGTGCCACAGAAGTAAAAGGGTGATTGCTACATAATTTAAAGAGAGTGCCACAGAAATAAAAGAGAAAGAGAGATTGCCACAGAACCAAAAGAGTGAGTGTCACAGAAGTAAAATGGAACGTGTAAAGTTACCTGAACAGATGTGTGTCAGACGACAAGTGTAAACAATAACAGAAAGAATAAACATGGTGGTGGAATCAAGAGGTTCAAGCATCGGTGAACGAAAGCTTTGGGGAATATAGACGGATAAAAGGGAAACGAATTGAATGGTAACGATTTCAATGGGAAAGGCCAATAGAGATTGGTATGAGATGATGGGAACCCCGGAGGGAGAAATGGTAATCTACAGAATTGTGCTGACGAGAAGAAAAGGATAGGATGTCAAAGAGGTAGGAATAATTAAAATGAAAATGGAAATATATTAATTAAGGAAGAAGTAGTCTAGAGAAAATGGAAAAAGCTTTTTTTACAACTATTACACACTAAGGATGAGTGTAAAGAGCTGTAACAGTTTTACAATGGAAAACAACATAGAAAAGTCAAGAATACTATAAAGAAATGAAAAAAGCAGGATGCTATAAGCCCAGGGGCTCCAACAGGGAAAATAGCCCAATGAGGAAAGGAAACAAGGAAAAATAAAATATTTTAATAGAAACAGTAATATTGAAATAAATATTTCCTATATAAACTATGAAAACTTTAACAAAACAAGAGGAAGAGAAATAAGACAGCGTAGTTTGCCTGATAGTACTGTACCAACCGTGTTTCACACAATTGTACATAATTCCTTTTGTATATATTATGCTTGTATCTCCACTCTTCCCTCGCACTAAAACGAACATGTTTAATCTCCAAACTATCTTCCCAGTCTAATATCACCTCTGACGTAGTCTCCAAGAATTGAAGAGCGTAATTTATCTTGATATTCATTGAGCTATGCTCCTTTCCATGTTCATCTATTTGGATTTAACAAAAGAAATAGAGACGCAATAGTAAATGGAATTCATATGAAAATAGTATTAGGAGAACGTGGTTTACTAAATGTTATTTGAGAAGATATGACGATTCATTGACTAAATAATTTTTATTCGAACAGTTATAATTCTTGGATTCCTAACAGTAAATATACGAGATTGAATAACTGACAGGTTTATAAAAATGAAGCCTCGGGGGTAGAAAACAAGAAAAAGAAAAAACAAATCCGGGAAAAACCCTTCATCGGTGGAATGTCGATTACCTCCAAAAGTAACAAATTAAATTGTGGCAGTTTGAGTTGCTCATGAATTTTGATAGGTATTTACCTAATGCATTTTAGTAATTATTGGATAGAGTATTTTATCTTAAGTTATTGGTGTAATTTTCTCCAATAAGGATAGACACAAGAGAATTAGTCGTATAAAATCAATATCAATACATGGCATTTCGAATACACTACTTCATCCTGCTACTTCAATACAAGATCAAAATATGTATAATGGGCAAATAGAATCCAAATGTAGGCAAAAGTTCATAGTCTTACATTCTGAAGCATATTTTACAAACGGATAATACATTCTTGTGTCATTTAATTTGCGCAAACATTAGTTCTGGTAAAAGCTTCATCAAATTATTATACATTTCATAGCTAATATAAGATTGGCTTCTATGAAGAGATGAAATTACTGTTGCGTGTTTCTTTTTCAACATTTATAAGCTGACTTTGTTAAAACGAGTACACAAAATACTCGTAAAATTGCATCAACACATTATAGCAAGTTGAATAATAGTAAAGATAATAACTAACATTTGGAATACGTTTAACAGATTTTAATCTTGAGTTTAATACACTATGTCAATTTTCTTTAATTTCACCATGCGCATTTTCCACAGAAAAATATTCTTTTGACATGCAGAAGAATAAAAGATACTTGCTTGATCTCATAACAACTAAAATATAAAAATGACAGACAATTCACCATTTTTATTATAAAACAAAATTCTATTAACACTAATCATAATTCTTAATAAGCGGAGCAATACCGGAAAACACTCCTTCCAATGAGCAATATCAAGTTTATGAAAAATACTGATAATTTACTAAAGAATTTTCAGTTAAAATGCAATAACAATCACTGGAAACGTCTTCCTTTGTAATTATTCAAGATAATAAAAAAAGATGCCAAAGTGTATGAAACCAAATTCCATGTGACGTTACATTCCTATTAACATTTACTTCTTTAAGATTTTCTTTAAAGCTAACACAAAAATAGAGAAGAAATGGCTGCCGTTTTAGAACGGATGATGCCTGGGGAGAGACTGGAGAACAAACAATAATTTCATAAGGAATGATGTCAACCTTTTATGTAATAAGCATCTTGAAGCTTTTTCTATCATTTTATGTTACTAAAATAAAACAGGAAATAAGCGGGAATTTTCACTTATTATTATTATTATTATTATTATTATTATTATTATTATTATTATTATTATTATTATGCAAACTACAACCTTAGTTAGAAAAGCATTATGCTCTAACCACAATGGCTCTAACAGGGAATATAGCCCCGTAAGGAAAGGAAATAATTAACTATATGAGAAGTAATGAACATTTAAAATAAAATATTTTAAGAACATTAACAGCATTAAAAGAAATATTTCATACATAAACTATAAAAAGACATATGTTAGCCTGTTCAACATAAAAACATTTGCTGCTAGTTTGAACATTTGACGCTCTACCGATTCAACCCCCCGATTAGGAAGATCATTCCACAACTTGGTCTCACCTGGTATAAAACTTCTAAAATACAGTGTAGTATTGAGACTCATGATAGAGAACGCCTGACTATTAGAATTAACTGCATGCCTAGCATTACAAACAGGATTTTATTGTCCGGGAAGATCTGAATGTAATGGATGGTCAGAATCATGAAAAATCTTATGCAACATGCACAACGAACCAAGTGAACGACGGTGCCAGATTAATATCTAGATCAGGAATATTAATAGACCGTAAGTTCCTGTTCACCAAATTAAGATGGGAATCGGCTACTGGAGACCAGACAGAGGAAAAATACTCGAAACAAGGTAAAATGAAAGAATTAAAACACCTCTTCAGAATAGACTTTCTCAATACGCCAATTTTCGTGCAATTGAAGAAGACACAAACTTAATGTGTTTCTCAAAAGTAAATTTGTTGTCGAGAATCATACCTAAAAACTTTATTGAGTGTCTTAGAGAGTTAAAGAAACTTTATCAATGCTGAGATTCGGATGTTGAGGAGCAACTGTCCTTGACCTACTTACAATCATACTTTGAGTTTTGTTAGGATTCAACTTCATGCTCCATAATTTGCACCGTGCACTAATTTTAGTAAATAAGGTATTCATGTAAAATTTCATTAATACAGATAAACATGATCGTGTTAGCCATAGGAAAAGAATGGCAAGCATACAGATAGGCCTTACGCATGCATAAATAGGATATGAGACTCGTTTGCAGAGATAACACATAAACGGGAAAAAAAATGATTAAAGGAAGAGGTAAGTGGAATTTTTTGGAAGTACACTTTCACAGCTTTTTCATATCATTGCATATACAACATTGAAATGATATAACAGTTCATTTCGCAACATAATCACCACAAACCATGTGTTCGTAGTTAGGCAAAAATTTTGCTACGGTTTTTTTGCAATAAAGCTACATGCGACAAAATGATTCCTTTAAGAAATCTACATATTAAAATAAATGTCGAAAGGGCTTTCAAACGCGAAATGTTCTGGCTTAACTAACCGCAACGTCCCTTGGTAAATTTGCGACGAAACTGTTACAATAACAGTGGGTTATGAGTCTGAGCATCTCAACGTTGGGTTGCATGTCATCATAACAAGAATTGTTCTATTCCGAAAAGTCACCAATGTTGGTAAAACAATAGAGATTGACTGTAAAGTAAATTCACGTTTCCATCTCTTCTCAGTTCGAGCTTTCACGGCCTAGAGATAGTATGTAATAACAGCCGAAATATCATATTGGCTCTGAGAGAAACGTTTTTCCAATCTTCAATAAATCTCTGTGAACCGAGATATGTTAGAACACAAGACAGTTATGATACTGAGCTTATAAAGGATTTAAGCAAAGTTACACAGAGGAGAAGTAAGAGTAAAATGATAGATGAGGAAGAAAAAGGAGACAGTATGTTGGAGTTCTTGATAAAAAACGTCTTTGCCTGGTTATCGCAAGACAGGGGTTCAAGTCCTGCTCGAACTCGTTAGTTCCTTTAGTGTCTGCAACCGCACCATCCTTGTGAGCTAAGGATATGGGGTTAGGGGGAGCCTATAGGTCTACCTGCCGAGTCATCAGCAGCCATTGCCTGGCGATCCCTGGTCAGTCTCTAGGGCATTGACCAGCATGCTAGGGCAATGTCACTATCCCTTGCCTCTTCCAGCCATTCATAAGCGGCCTTTAAACATATAACTTTAAGTGAAGCAGTGAAATGCACATAAAAGCTAGATCTAAAACCTCATTATTTCAAGATAAAGGAAGAGCAAGATATGAAACAAGAACATCAACCCATAATGAGTTAGAAATTATCATTATTATTAAACTACGAAAGACAAGGGTCTACTGATAAAACAAAAAGTAGGCCGGTCTGTTATTGAACTCGGGGAATAGAAAGTTAAGACCGGAAATGACGTCACACGGGCATAAAAAAAGTAACTTCAAGAAAAACGTACTGTATATTTAAACATAAAATATATGAACGAGTATGATTATCCTTTTCTCGTTCATATTTCATCACTTCTTCAGTTATCATTCGCTAAAAGTATTTTAGTTTAACACTAAATCAGCACACTGTCCCTCTTTGTCCGTTTTGGTGTCGGGTTCCCAATCATTTATTCATCTTTACCAAAGCTATTTTCCGCACAATTTCTCTTCTTCATTCAGTCCCGACTAAGTCCCTTTTAAGCCTCTAATTCCAGAAACTGAGTTCCATGGAAGGATTCGGAATGGAACGGAATTAATGTTTCCAGCATTGGAAACTTGGTTCGGTGGTTGAGGATAAGTGTTTTGATAAAAGGAGTGGAGAGAGAGAGAGAGAGAGAGAGAGAGAGAGAGAGAGAGAGAGAGAGAGAGAGAGAGAGAGAGAGAGAGAGAGGAGCTGTTTTGAGTAACAGTTTTGCGTTTTTTTTTTTTTTTGCAACCTTGTCAGACTTTGTTGCAAAATAAAATGAAATTCTTTAAAAGATAAAAAGAAAAGTTAATAATCTTCTTTACACATCAAAGGAAGGTCAGTTTTCAATCATTTTCTTTACACAACAAAACACAATGAAAAACTCTTTGGTCAATACTAATCGTAACAGTAGATATCAATGACTTTCTTGGGCAAGAGTTCTCTAGTTTTCGAATTTAAGACATTATCAGAAATGAATCTAAATAACCCCCCCCCTTATATATATATATATATATATATATATATATATATATATATATATATATATATATATGTGTGTGTGTGTGTGTGTGTGTGTGTTGAAAAATTGATTTACTTCATTGATAAAATAAACTCAAATATCTTGAGATGCTTCACAAATCATAATTTCAAATAGTTATATTAAATAAAAAAAAAAACTAAGGAGAGGAAATGTTTTCTTTTTCTCAGCTCCTTTATCTCATTGGCTATCCATCTTTCTAAATCTTTAACCGGTTACGGTCATATAATCGGGGTCAGTATTCCCTTGGGGGGAAATTTATAGTTCTCACGTTTCAAACGATATCGGGATAAAACTCATTAATTCATGCATACTGGATTAAGTGTCCGTATTGGTTCTCTTAGAGATTGTAATATATATATATATATATATATATATATATATATATATATATATATATTACATATATATATATATATATATATATATATATATATAATATATATATATATATAATATATATATATATAATATATATATATATATATATATAAATATATATATATAATATATATAATATGTATATATATATATATATATATATATATATATATATATATATATATATATATATATATATATATATATTTCTATACCTATTTCTTTCTTCTGAGAGGGGATATCTTACGTGGTGGAAGGGTTTGTGTATTGCGATGATCAGCAAAGCTTTACTAATAAGGGCCACCCATACTCAGACATGAATAAAGGACATGTCTGAGGCTTTTGTTTTACAGTTGTCTATAAACGGTTGCATTTGCTGATTTTGATATTATATATATATATATATATATATATATATCTATATATATATACTGTACATATATATATATATATATATATATATATATATATATATATATATATATATATATATATGCATATATATGTGTGTCTGTATATAATTTATATATATGTGTGCATATATAATTCATATATATATATATATATATATATATATATATATACGCAGTATAGTCATAAATATACACAGACATGAACACACACATACACGCACTCACACGCACACACACACACAAACACACACACACACACACACACACATATATATATATATATATATATATATATATATATATACATACATATATTATCATCATCATTACTACCTAAGCTCCAGCCCTAGTTGGATAAATATATTATCATCATCATTACTACCTAAGCTCCAGCCCTAGTTGGATAAAGCAGGATGCTATAAGCACAAGGGTTGCAATAATGAATAATAGCCCAGTGAGGAAAGGATGTAAGGAAATATGAGAAGTAATGAACAGTGAATATAAAATATTTTGAGAACAATAACAACATTGAAATAGTTCTTTCATATATAATCTATAAAGAGAGGCTTATGTCAGCCGGTTCAACAAAAAACATTCGTTGCAAGTATGAACTATTGCAGTTCAACCTCTTCAACCTCTCCTCTTTCTATTATTTCTTGTTTTTCTTTTTTATTGTTCTGACATTTTTGTTGCAAAACTAAGAGGGACGGAATTTCACAAAAGATAGGCGAAACGAGAACGAGGTGTTGGCACTTTTTAATAACGATTTACGTAGCATCAACAATGACAGCTTGAGAGTAAATGTGGCGGGTTCATTTTAGTTTTCTCTTTCTGGTAAACTGTCTAGTAACTCAAATAGAAACAAACATCGAGCGTTTCTCAAACTTTCTGAATGATGTGATAGCGTCCAAGAACCGATGAAGGCCACAAGGCTGTTTTAGCATCATAAAGTAAAATAAGACAATAAAAATAAGGACAAAAAAATTTAGTAATATATCTAAGATACTGGTGAAAGAATACATCTCTAAACCTTGTTCTCTTATGAGAAATTGAGTCGAAGTTACTCCAGATTCAAAAGTTTCTCTATGATCAAAAGCCTAGCTTGAATATGCAATTCTTGAACAACTAAACTAGTCAGCCACTTAGAAGTAATAGAAGCTTTGCCTGACAACCATTCTGCTTACAGAAAACTATACTCTACGGAGACAGCCATCTGCTCTGTTGTAAATGATATGCTAAAAATGATGGATGAAAATAAATGTAGTATTTTAATATTGCTCGATCTCAGTGCTACTTTTGATACAGTTGTGCATGAACTACTACTAAATGATCTACGGTCCATCGGCGTTGAAGATCAAGCTTTCGGATACCTGAAAGACTACTTGGTAGGTAGAAATTACTGTGTAATAATTGGAAACTCTCATTCATCATAGGAACCCTTAAACAGAGGGGTACCCCAGGGGAGTGTACTTGGCCCAATCTTATTCTGCATCTATACTATTGGTTTATCGAAAATGCTACAATTGGCATGGCGTGAAGTTTAAACTATTTGCGGATATCCATAAATGTTATATACATGACACTACTGAAACTCTAAACCGAATCCTTAATAGTGTTAGAGAATGGATGACATTTAAACAACTAAAATTAAATGAGAACAAAACTGAATTCATGGTGGTGGGCAAGAGAAACAGCGAACTTAAGTGATATTCAAATGAACATAAATAATGACCCGGTGCCGATATCTAGTAAAGTTGGAAATCTAGGTGTATTTCTTAACTGTAACCTGTCTCTAAATGCCCAAATAAATAATGTAATAAAAAGTGCCGGTTATCATCTAAGAAATATTGCGTTTTTAAAAAAGTACCTGGACGAAAATTCTGTTAAGAAACTTGTGATAAACTGTGTTATTACCAGAATTGACTACTCCAACTCTATCTACTACAATTTACTAAAATTCCATCTTAAGAAATTACAAAACATAATAAACAGAGGAGCAAGAGTGATAAAAGGTGTTCCACCTAGAGAAAGGATCACCCCTATACAATTGATTTACACTGACTGCCGATTAAAGCGAGAATTGAATTAAAAATATGTACAATAACCCACCAAATTATCAGAACCGGTCATCTAAAAAACTTGAGAGAATTGCTACATATTGCGCAGCCAACAAATCGTGTCGAAACAAAAATCGTTACAGATGGCTTCAAACTGTTGGAACCTAGATTTATGTCCACTTTGGGCTCCAGAGCCTTTGAATATGCGGCCCTGAGACTATATAATAAGCTCCCACGAAACATTCAAATGATTGAAGACATTAAGGCTTTCAAGAGGAAACTGAAGACTTTCTTATTTCATGAGTCTTTTGACAGTGACGATTTAACAGTAAATGAACAATAGGTGACTTGAAAAGGTAAATAATGCGAACGACCAAGGTAAAACGACAGTGGAGGGCCTGTAGAGAGCGGGGTTCCCCAGCTGTATAGGACCGGAAAAGCAGCCATCAAAGTAAGTAAAGTAAAGTAGTTAGATATCAGATAATCTGACATAACTGGAAATTGGTTTAAAAACAAAGATATGAACAGTTTTCCAGGTTTAATGCAAAGTGACACTGAAAACATTTTCGTTTAAACATGACACCAAATTATTTTAATGAAAACATGGCTTTGCAGTAGGTATAAAGTCACAACACGAGAGAGAGAGAGAGAGAGAGAGAGAGAGAGAGAGAGAGAGAGAGAGAGAGAGAGAGAGAGAGAGAGAGAGAGCACAAAAAGGGGGCTCGCGAAAATCTTTCGCAAAATAACTGAAAAATTTGGCTCCTGATGACCTTATCTTTTGACAATAGTGAGGGAGAAAGTATATTTAATCCTCGACAGAGACAGGGCAAAATGACCTTATGATAAGTTTTACACGTGAGACATCCCGACAATCTTTATTAGAGGATGTATAACTTAATCACTAAATACTATGGAAGGGTAATAGCCACGAAATCCGATAAAAACCACATTTGGGGGGGGGGGGGGACGACGCCACCAACAAAAAATATACCACTCTTAATATATTAAATAATCGCTATCACCACTGCAACAAAACCTAACGGAAATGAAACCTTATAGCCTTTTCCAAACATTTTACTGTAGAGATCCGACTCTAAATGTAATTTATAAAACTGGAGGCGACGTATGGGAATGTGCAAGAATGGTATAAAGAGAACTGGGTTCTTGATAATGAAGAGTTTGAGAAATATTGGCCCATTATCAGAACACAGCCAGTTACTGTTGGTTTACTTTTTTCTATTAAGATAAATTAAAAACAATTAAGAGGAGCAAGACTGATAAAAGGTGTCCCATCCCGAGAAAGGATTACTCCTATACTCATTTATTTACACTACCTGCCTATTGAAGCGAGAATAGATTTTAAAATATGTACAATAACCCTTTAAGTCATTAAAACCGGACGTCCAACTTATCTAAGAGAATTGCTACATATTGTGCAGCCAACAAATCGTGTTGAAATGAGAATAGTTACAGATGGTTTCAAATTATTGGAACCTAGATATATGTCTATTGCAGGTTCAAGAGCCTTTAAATATGCGGCCCCGTGACTATACAATAAGCTTCCACTAGACATCCGAAAGCCTGAAGATATTAAGGCTTTCAAGAGGAAACTGAGACTTCCTTGTTCTCCAAGTACTTCGATAGTGTGGATTTGACAATTAACTACCAATATACGGTGTGGAATGATGAATGCTTTCGATCGAACATAATAAAAGGACTCTGAAGGTCCTGTAGAGAGTAGGGTTCCTCTGCTATATACGACCAGAAAAGCACCCCTTAAAGTAAGTAGAGTAAACTTAGTGATTTTGGGCTTCTCGTCACACTTGATATGATTTAATAAGTCAATTTTACCCTTCCATCTTAGTGGTAACCATACTCACAATATTTTTCCTTTCTTATTGTTCATACTTTGTCTGCTCATTTTATAATGAACACAGAGAGAAAAAAAAATCTATAAATGCCTTCCGTTTTATTATGATGGGGTTGGCTATTGAGAGGGATTTCGTCAAGACACACTGAGAAGCAACTTTCGATGGGCGAGTCAAAAGTAAATCAAAGAATGTCACACAGGTTCTTATTGGGGAAAAGCAAGTGAGCATAAACTCAAAAAATATATGATGTGGTTTTGAAAAGAAAATGGATGACATATAATGGGTAATTGAATGTAAATCACAAATAGTTTCATACCTATGCAAATTACTGGGACAGTACTGTCGAATTAATAGTCTAAAAATAAATACAATAACGCAGCAATACACCTTATCCAAAAGATGGCCCTGTTCAGTAAAGGTCAGTGTAGTTTAATCAGCACAATTGTAATCATATCTCGGGTGGGAGACCTTTATCAGTCATGCCCAGATCTTTATTATGCTTTGTAACTTTTAATTAAAATCTGGTCAAGTTATAATAGATAGTTGCAGTAATTTGGTCCTAATAATCTGTAGTAGAGTTAGTCACCTAGGTGTGAAATCCTGAATGTTTGGTATACACACGATAAAAGGATTGTGAAGGTCCTGTAGAGAGTAGGGTTCCCCTGTTGTAGAGGACCAGAAAAGCAGTCCTTGAAGTAAAAGTAAAGAAGGTAGGTGTGTTAATGGACTGTAATTTATCTATCAGTGCTTAAATAAACATGTAATAAGAATCACTGGACATCATGTTTGAAAGATTGCTTTATAAAGACATATATGGATGAAAGTTCTTGTAGGGAGCTTATGATTAATTGTTATCCCCAGAATTGATTGCTGCAAATATCTTTAAAAACTTGAACAAATTACAATTTAAAGTTACAGAGTACAAAGATATGGGCATGATTGACATAAAACGTTCCCCCCCCCCACCGAGAAAGGATTACAACTGTGTTGATTAAACTACACTGACTACCTATTAAAGCTAGAATGAATTACTATAGTCCATTTCTTTTAGCGAGTCATATTTGCACCGACTCGCAGTGGTGCCCTTTTAGCTCGGAAAAGTTTCCTGATCGCTGATTGGTTGGACAAGATAATTCTAACCAGTCAGCGACCAGGAAACTTTTCCGAGCTAAAAGGGCACAGTTGCTAAAAGAAATGGACTATAGATATGTGCAATGACTTTATCAAAACTGAACGTCCGAAATATGTAAGGAAATGACTACACCGTTAAACAAACAAATTGTGTTTCGAATGAGAATATTTGCTTAAGTGAAGTTATTCGAGCTAAGATGCATTTCGACTGTGGGTTCTACAGCTTTCAAATATGCGGCCCCATGATTGTAAACAAACTTGATATCAGAAGGAATGATAATATAAATGCTCTCGATAAGAAGTTGAGACTTTTTCCTAGAAATGCCACGATAGCGAGAATTTGACAACGTGGATTTCGATATATGAATCTCTAATTACCCGGTGTATACAACAACTAAATATCGTGGATCCTGCAGGGCGTTAGGCATTTTCATGTTTGAAAGGACCAAGAAAAGAATTCCCTAAGTAAAAGTGTAAGTATAAGTCACAAACTACCCTCAGAAATAGAAATGATCAAATACTAATAACCAATCTGCAAAACAGATTACACTCCAAGACAAATCTAAAAAATAACTAAAACATTAAATGGTCCAAACACTTAAAACCTATGAAGGAACTTCCGCAAGCAACGGCCTGGAAAATGTTTAAGCGTATTCCTATCAACCAAACTCTCCCGACCTTTTCCTTCAATACTTGAATAGGAAAAAGGGTATCCAGATTACAAGAGTTAAAAACAATCCGCTCACTGTCCTTCCTAATCCAGCAGCCAGCCAGCGTATGCTTATTTTTCATTTGCTCCCCTGCAAGACGTAAAGATGCCTGGAATTCCCTTTACTGCGTTTTCCTCTTTGCATGGTATGTAGGTTGCAGACCAGACACCGAGATAACAATTTTCTATTAGTCCAAGTGCTTCACAGGGAAAAATAGCCCAGTGAGGAAAGGAAAAAAGAAAATAAATAAACGATATGAGCAATAATTAGAAATTAATAAGATATTTTAAAAACGGTAACATCAAAACAGATATTTCATAAATGAACTATAAAAAGACTTGTGTCAGCCTGTTTAACGCAAAGACATTTACTGCAAGTTTGAACTTTTGAAGTTCTACCAATTCCACAACCCGATTAGGAAGATAATTCCACAAAGTGGTCACAGCTGAAATAAAACTTCTAGAATACTGTGTAGTATTGAGCCTTATGATGGAGAAGCCCTGACGATTAGAATTAACTGCATGCCTAGTATTACGAGCAGCATATAACTGTCCGGGAAGATCTGAATGTAAAGAATGATCAGAATTATTGAAAATCTTATGCAACATGCATAATGAACTAATTAAACGATGGTGCCAGAGATTTATATCTAGATCAGGAATAAGAAATTTAATATATCGTAAGTTCCTGTCCGACAAATTAAGATGGGAATCAGCAGCTGAAGACCACACAGGAGAACAATACTCGAAACAAGGTAGAATGAAGGAATTAGAACACTTCAGAATAGATTGATCACCGAAAATCCTAAAGCGGGTGAGCAACCGGATGGAGTAACGAGAACTTTGGGTGTTAAGGAAATGCCCCCTAAATCTCGGTGAAGTCACTGGCAGCAGGGTGACGGATTGGGTTTAAGGCGATAAACAAGATGTCTTCAGCTTCTCGATGCCTGTCGGATGATCTTGCTGGAATTAGTATGAACCGGCAGGAATCATTGATCTTTGTTAGACAGGCACTGCACATCACAAGGACCTGGCTATCCTTTGATGAATTAAGCCTATGAATCCTCTATAGATTTAGTCAGTCTATGGAAAGAGAAAATGACAGAATGGCCCCAGTCCCGGGCGTAGCGGGGTGTTAAGAATCTCCCGGTTTATAAATACCAACGAAAAATGGAAAATTGGTAACTGGAATGTTAGAAACATGAATCAGATTAGGAAGCTACAAGTGGAGAATCAATTTATTAAATATAGTTTGGATGTCTTGGCCCTAAGTGAAACACGTTGTAAGGGGACTGGAAGAAATCTTACATCAAGGGAATATATGAATCTACTCAGAAAGAACATATAGCGTTGGAAGAGAAGGGATAGGTATGATAACGACACCAAAAGCAGAAAAGGCCTTAACGGAATGGAGATGTAAATTGTAGATTGTTACTTGCAAAGTTTAAATCAAAGCACTGCAATGTGAGAATTATAGTTTGTTATGCACTAATATGAATACTATACAGAACTGCAGAGTGTAATGGATGAGATCCCAGAGAGAGATATGAAAATTGTGATTGGTGACTTCAATACTAAAGTTGGAAGGAATAATCAAGGTATAGAGAATGTGATGGGTGTTGAGGGTCTTGGTGAAGTTGCAAATGTAAATGGACATTTTTTAAGTTTTTGTTCAACAACCAATCTTGTTATTGAAGGTACTCTTTCCCAGCACAAGAACATCCACATATATACATGGACTTCACAATGTGGCAATTACAAAAATTAAATAGATCACAAAGCTATTAACAAAGAAAGAGGGAGGACTCTGAAAAATGTAAAAAGCTACAGAGGTGCAGATACTGGTAGTAATCACCAGCTCCCCATTGCCCCGCTGAAATGAAAATTGAAATCACCCAATAGAAATATAGATAGAATACCTAGGTTTGATACAACTAAGCTTCTAGAAGATTGAGCACAGAGAAACATTTGCAATTGAATGTAGGAATCGATTTGCAGTCTTGGATACTTTGAGAGACAAAGAGCAGACGATTAATGAAGAATAGTGTGAAATTAAGAACATACATCATGCAGTTACAAGAAGAAAAGCATGGATATCAAATGATACGTGGGGTACTACAAAAAGGAGGCAAACACAGAAAATGATTGTTGAAAGTTTCCGAAGAAGTAATGAAAATTACAGTACAAGATAGGGCATGCTAAGTATTTCAATATTGATAAGTAGGGTCGAAAGAAAAGCCAGGAAAGACTGGAGAAAATATTTGTACGGAACTTTCTACGACCAGCATCATTAACATTTTTTCACAACGAGCGCATGAATTTTTAATGTTCACTTTTGACTACCTCAAAATCTCTATACCAGTGAACTTCGGAGTTGGAATGTTTATCTAAGAATCTAACTTTTCACAAAAAGGGGACTTACGGCGAAGAGCTAAAATAATGGATGCGAAAATTAACAAACTGCTACATACGGAAGCCAGTATGAACTACCAGCTGAACCATTATAGCCTTGTGCATTTCTCGTATAAAATGTGCAAATGGAAACAGCTAATACTTTACATGAGTCTTTAAAAGTATTTTACAGCCAAAGAAGTATGACTAAACAAGAAACAGTTTGGTACAACTGTATACATGTACCTGTTACAGCATTCGATCGTTTTAATTGGAATACGAATGTTAATTGACATGGTCTGAGTCTTCCATCCTTGTCAGTCAAATGACTTCATGATTACTGGCTGATTAATTAAAGGTCTGCCATAATTCTTGCCCCGTACTACTTCCAAGGAGGATCCATATAAACTAGATCGACACAGAATGTGACCCATTTCAGTTCTAGTTGAAGGATAACCTGTTGCGCGGAATAATGAAAGAATGCAGAGGCATAACAAATAACACATCTACGGTAATTACTAATGCCACGACAAAAGAACTACGACTATGCGATATAAGATTTTTTTTTTTCTATTCTGTTATGCCGCTCATTTTGATACTATGTTAATGAAACCGTCGTCACTGTCATAAGTAAGTCCTTGAAAACACTGAAGCTTCCGGAATTGGTATAATCATGTGTCCATGTATGAAGCGTCGCACTCAAACTTAGATGAACTGCGAGCTACAATTTCAGTATATTGTTCACGGACATGCATAAACAAAATCAGTGTACTTATCACAATTCTCTTGGAGTTTTATTTCTGGAATTTAGACATCACGACACGGCTCTGAGGCCGAGGAGACCATTCAGGACCGAGGTGTACCTGAGAAAATCCTGCAGTTGTACTATTAAGTAAAAGTTAAAAGAGGCTGAACAGCAAGACGGAAGAGGGAATGGAGGTAAAGCAGACGACTAAAAATGGGTGCTGATTGGGACCAAAAGAACTCTGCAAGATCCTTATAAAATAATGCCTCTCTCTCATGACGGTAAAGTTATGAGGAGGAAAGGATAGGGATCATCTAAACCAGTACTGTACCTATTATTGTGTACAAAAGACACCACACCAGTTTGAATGTTATTTCTGTGAGTTGGTAATAATTAGGTCAGGAATTCATTAATTGCAATTTATTTCGCCTATTTTTTTATGGAAAATAATTATTGTAAAGTTTTGGAGAGGATATTAATATATTCCTATATATTAGGGACATATCATTATTTCAACTATTTTATTTATCTGCTTCTTCATACATTTGAAAGCTGATTGGGAAGATTTCCGGGTTAAGAATCCTCCCTCTATCTCTCCTATATGCATTTTCATAAACCTTTTAACATTTTCAGTAACTAATGGGGTGAGAAGAGTCATTACTTACACTCTGACATTCCCTTTAAACTGATCTTTGCTTCCATGCATTATTAAATTTCCCTTCGAGGGGAAATATCCTCTCTTCACATTGTCATTCTTTTTCTCTCTCTCTTTTCGTGTAACACAGCAGCCTTCATTATCTTTAAAGGCAGTCCTGGTTAGAGCCTCTTGGATACTCTGTTCATTTGAGTACTTGAGGTACCGGGGAATAACTGCTACTAGAATTCCCATTAAAATCATTATCGCTATTGAGGTCTTATATGCATACATATCTCCTGTTATCGGGTTTCCATAATCACATTCATCTTCCCTTTTCTCGTTTAAATAATTTTAAATTAAATCCGTATACAATAAAATCAAAGACAGCATCAACCTTATCAATTATTACTGTTATTGCACCAAGATGAATAGCTTTACAGACGAGAACATTATTAGAACATTCTTTTCGGCAGTCTCCAATTAAAAAAAAAAAAAAGTTAATCTCCCTGATGAGATTAAACAGTAACAGTTTGCTTGCGTAAACTCTAAGAGTTCTTGGGTCTCTCTCTCTCTCTCTCTCTCTCTCTCTCTCTCTCTCTCTCTCTCTCTCTCTCTCTCTCTCTCTCTCTCTCTCTCAGCCTTGTATTCATTCATAGATTAATTGTTTACAAGACTCGACAACTTGATTAACCATTTTCTAATGTCTGATCTGCAACTTGTGAGGTCGGAGAATAGTCCTTAACCATAAATGTTTTTTGTTTTTTTGACTGGGCCTGGAAGAGTGTTCCCTCTGCAAATGAATTACATGATGAATTCGTAATCACACTCAATGTACTATATTTATGCTGTCTGATAACTAACTTTCAGACCTGATATCATCATCATATAGATAACGTGTAAGATAGAAACGAACCTCTTTACGTTATGCTATATTTGAACCATTTGCTTATAAATGTTTGAATAGCTATTATTTCTTCTATACTACTAAAGATAAAAAGGCAACACCCTCGAATTCTTGCCAGTTTGTTATGAAACGACAGTCCTTCCTCTTCTTCTCACACCGAGATAGGAGACAGATTATAACAATCTTTTAATGGATTTTTTTTAGGGATGACAAAATCGCTCTAAAAAAAGATAAGACGATGACCCAACTTTTCCAAACTTAAACAAGATTATCAACAGCATCAATGTGCAAAAAACCTCAGTTAAGAAATAAAATCTAAATAAGTTAATATCATTAGATTCAGTGGCATTCTTCTTAAGTTTAAAGTGAAGAAAAATTATCTACTCTATACACCGAATACTATTACCCTATCTAATTTCAATTAAAAAAACAGCGTACTTACTTCAAATTCCAATAGCGGATTCAATTTTCCTTCAATAAAATTTGATATAACGGGACAGAACTAGATATTTGAAAAAATGAATTGAATAATTTGGTTACCAGGTCCAGTACCACATTTCCTTATATACTTTGCATGTACACTATAAAAGGGGTAAATCATATAAAATAAATAACCATATATAATATATATATATACAAATATAGAAACACATACACACACACACATATATATATATATATATATATATATATATATATATATATATATATATATATATATACACACTCACCATGAAATGAATTTCCAGTGAAAAATGGAGGTCTCCAGGGAAATGTGTTGTCACCTATGTTGTTTATTCTCCCCATGGATTTTGTAATGCACGGAAAAGTTGGGGATGGCGGAGAAGGATTGGACTGAGTTGGTAACAGGAAATTAGAGGATCTAGAGTATGCTGATAACGCAAAACGCCACAGGACTTGCATAGCTTAACTAAGAATTTAACCTTGTTCACAGCTTTTTAAATATGAGATAGCTGGATTTCACAATTTGAAATTATATCCCCTGGCGAAGCCGACATCCAGTGAGGTCAAAATCAAACGGAACAGAGATGTTCTTTTCTATACCGGTTCCAAAATTATAATGAGAAATAACATTTACTATCGATGGCAATCAAATTAGTGAACCCCGTAACACAAATGATACAAGTTAACATCTGAAAAAAAAAAAAAAATCCGTCCAAAAGTTCACACGAAACCGCTTTCACTTCTAG
This sequence comes from Palaemon carinicauda, assembly GCF_036898095.1. Lineage (NCBI taxonomy): Eukaryota > Metazoa > Arthropoda > Malacostraca > Decapoda > Palaemonidae > Palaemon > Palaemon carinicauda. Next base: position 126,720,913 of record NC_090744.1, on the reverse strand, counting down.
TGACAATGTCCTCTTTCCCAGTGGATATATAGGAATAAAAAATCCGCCTAAGTAATGAGACAATTTGCAAAGGAAATTGGCTTCCAGGGAATAATGCAAAGCAGTAGAATAATTTCAGGTTTTATCTCTACACCTAGCGAGGAATGAATCAATCTCCGTTGCGAATTTCGACGTCTAAGAACGTGTGGGATTTCATAGGAGGGAATGTGCAAATTAGTACCTGATTATCAGACGGACCAAAACATTTCACAATCTGTTGTTATTAATGAAGAGAGAGAGAGAGAGAGAGAGAGAGAGAGAGAGAGAGAGAGAGAGAGAGAGAGAGAGATAGGTCCCTTTTAGTCCCCATCAGATATCAAAACATTTCGGACATGAATGATTTCGTTTAATTTCATAATATAAACAAGAAGTTTTCAATTAAACTTAAAAACTAAAAATTCCTGCATTTACCATTTAAAATTCAATAATAATGTCCTTAATCCTTTTTTATTATAAATGATGACTGATTATTACCGCATCAATTGTTCTTAATACTTTGTCTTTCATAAAAAAATATCAAACATGACTTGAAAGATAAAAGCAAAGAAACAAATAATCAACATGATTCATCACGGAAACTGGCAAATGAAACAAATATGTGCACAGGTTTTATTTATCTTTAGTTGATTTCTTGTAAAAAAAAAAATAAGATAGATGGTTATTCGAAATACCTATTCCTTTGTAGGTTATTTCGTATCCTTTAGTTTACGTGATGTACACAATCTATTCACCATTGCTTACTTCCCATCAATAGATCATGAATATTCACACACAAATATACAAATATTTTCATATTTGTATATTTGTGTGGGAAAATTTTGCACGCCATGTATGCGATTTCGTCTTTTTCAAGACATGTTTTAATTTCTCCTGGTGTTTTTTTTTTCTAATATGGACATTACATGCTCCGGTGAGTTTAACACTCACACATTATTATATTTATATATATATATATATATATATATATATATACATATATATATATATGTATATATATATATATATATATATATATATATATATATATATATATATATATATATATATATATGTGTGTGTGTGTGTGTGTGTGTGTGTGTGCTTTCTATGAGATATTGTGTACACTGACATTTTTCAGGGAAAAATTATTTTTACAGTGAATGGATTCGTAATTTTTATTAAGAAATAAATAAAAAACATTATTAATCATCATAGAAACTCAAAATATCAAGATTTACTATTCCGTCACCTCTGAAACAGATACCTGTACAGTATATATATTCTTCCAGTCCCCTACATACAATAAGACTATTCTTCAATACTGATAGGAATTTTTCCTTCATTTGAAAAAAAAAAAAAATTATTTCTCATTTTCATCCTTGTCGTGACATTAGGATTTCAGTAAGAAGAAATAATTAATACAATTTATTTCATCACTAGAGGAAAAGAAAGAAATACTGATTCTAATTGTGGAGGTTGCAATACAATATCTGTCCACAGAATCAAAGATAACCCTTAAAAGAACTTTTAACTAAAGTAATGAAAATATTCCCATAATTTAGTAGCATTATCTCGCACAGAAAATTTCCATAATTATCTGCATATGCGCTGAATATATTTACCCATAGTTAATATTAACAAAATATTTGCATAAATGAGTTACAAAAGCCATTCCACCAGGGAAATTAGAATGCAAGTCGGGTACTTTTGTATACTGTTACATTAATATCAATAAACGGGTTGCATCATTACTGTCATCAACATCGTCACCAACGGTAACGATTAACTATTATTCGTTTTCGGTAAGTACAAGAAACTCATTCGTATGACTTATTTGACCTTTCACAGAGAACCGACAGTTAAATTAATCATAAACTTAAAAAAAAAAAAAAGATTGTGGTTTACGAAAATCCCAGATATTAGATTATCCATTTCCTTTTCCCCTTTCTCTGAATTTCATGACACGTCCATCAATTGACATATTGGAGGATATACATTAGTATCCCTTTTGAAAATAAGATTACTATAATTATGGAAATAAAAATCACATGATCGGTTGCGAACAAAACTAAATAAAACAGACTGGGGAACGTTATTAGCAGTCAAAGATAGAAAATAATGATCCTGAAATTAACCCAAAAGCTAATAGATCTAATGACTTTAATAAGTGAAAACTAAATGATTTGATAAACCATGACATTTTAACAAACACAGGTGATGATACCTGATTATTTGTTTTTGTTTGCTTGAGCACTATATAATTTAAGGACTTTGTTTTCACTCAAATTATTTGTATACCTGAATGGCTAACTGGGGCGACTTAAAAAAAATTATTTGGACAAGCGTAAACACACGTATCAACAAACAAATATACAATGCAGTGCATGCATTAACCACACACATACATACACACACACACACACACAAACACACACACACTTATATAATGCCTTTAGTGCACCACCTCATGATGTGCAATGTGCAATGATGGCCCCAGCCCCAAATGGGACATATTTGGGAGTACGTGGCAGAATTTAACGTGGATACTTTTTAATGAAGAGATGAAAAAATAAAAATAAAACGGCAATATGAAAGTGAACTTATCAATGAAGAAAGACTATCTAGCAAGACATTTAAGGATTGTGGTGGCCTATTGGAAACGTCCCTGGCTGGTAATTGCCAAACTGGAGTTCGAGTCCCGCTCAAACTCATTAGTTATATCAGCTTCTGCAACCTCAGAATCCTTATGAGCTAAGATGGGCGGTTTGAAGGAGCAGCCATTGCCTAGCCCTCCCTGGTCCTCGCTTGGGTTGAGCGCTGATCATATATTTATATGATTAGTCTCTAGAGCATTGTCCTGCTTGCTAAGACTTTGCCTCTGCAATTCATGAGCGGCCTTTAAAACATGGCTTCCTCCACCCACTCTTCCCTACTCTCGTTTTTATGTACGCACATCGTGGAGTTACGTTTCCTCAATGGACTTGCAGTTTTGAAATGCAGGTCAGCACAACCGATGTTGTGGGGAGAAGCGATACACGGAAACGCTTTCAGAGGAAAATGCAGTCAATATCCTCTACAAAGTTACGGAGATATAAAAAAAAATGCAACCTTTCCCATTTCATTAATCTTTGAAACGGAGAAGAAACACTGTAAATCATTAATTTCGCATAAAATCGGTTAGCTGACAGCACGTGAAAAATCACAGAAAACCAATGTATCTTTTAATCTCAACAGTGCCTTCCTAAATCCCAGGAAGAAAAATGACTAAGGGCCTTTTCTAGGAGAGTCTGTTGAGGCTAATTAGTAACTTAAATGCTCAGTGGTCAGCAAAAGTGATTGTCGCTGCCACGATGCAGACAAGAACGTTAGGCTTTATATGCGTGAAATATGACGATTAATGATAAATTTTGCACATTTAGACGTGTTTTTCATATTCAAATAAGCCATATATATTTTTGATACATTAATGTCGGGATTCTCTTCGTGGCCTAGTGGTGTAGTCACTGTCTATACAATCTTGCCGGACCAGGGTTCGATTACCGGCCGGACACAAGCTCTTGTCTTTGTGTGATTTCACCTGGGGCTCTGATCCCGAGGTCGTTAAGAGAATCCAGACATTAATGTATCAAAATTATATATGGCTTATTTGAATATGAAAAACATGTCTAAATGTGCAAACTTGCATAGACAGTGACTAAACCACTTGGTCACGAAGAGAATCCAGATATTAATGTATCAAAAATATATATGGCTTATTTGAATAAGCAAAAACACGTCTAAATGTGCAAAATTCATCATATATATGTATATATATACATATATATATATATATATATATATATATATATATATATATATATATATATATATATATAATTATATTTATGTATTTATATTTATATAGATATTTATATATACACACACACATATATATATATATATATATATATATATATATATATATGTATATACTTCCATCCTTCATATGAACATTCAGAGCTCCATATTCCTGATTTCCATTTGTATTTACCCTTATTTTCACTTATCCTGAACACTTTCAGTATTTCTGTAGTCTCGGCAATTTCTCTTCACTGTTTTTGTTAACACATCCTCTTCAGAAAATATAAACTAACCACTACTCCGTCTAAGAGCCCCTTTCTTTTCCCCAAATTTTGTACTTACTGTTTATCACATTTATTTTTTTGTCTTCTCCCCCACTCCATCCATAAGGATACAAAGCCCTACAACCTTGATGTATCATTATTTCGCATCTACTTTTAGAGGAAACCCAGTCACTCTCCAACCAACATTCTGAAACACGATTTACTTTCATCATAAGAGATTTTAATTATGGATAACAAATTATCTTTGATGCAATACTTTTTTAACGTCCTCTACAGTATAATCTGTAGTGTTTCTTCAAGGCCCATGTATGACACATACTGCACAGGTGTGTGTATGTATACACACAAAGACACACACACACACACACATATATATATATATGTATATATTCAAATAAGCCATATATATTTTTGATACATTAATGTCTGGATTCTCTTAACGACCTCGGGATCAGAGCCCCAGGCGAAATCACACAAAGTGGCCAAGTGGGTTAGTCACTGTCTGTACAAGCTTGCCGACCAGGGTTCGATTCCCGGCCGGAGCCAAGCTCTTGTCTTGGTGTGATTTCGCCTGGGGCTCTGATCCCGAGGTCGTTAAGAGAATCCAGACATTAATGTATCAAAAATATATATGGCTTATTTGAATATGAAAAACACGTAAAAATGTGCAAAATTTATCATATGTATATATATATATGTATATATATATATATATATATATATATATATATATATATATATATATATATACATATATATGTGAATTTCAATGACTTGTAAGATAAACAAGATTTATATTTTTTTTCACAAGCCACAAAAAAAAAACCCATTATAGAGCAATAAGTGATATGTGTAGGGAATACGATTTTTGTTTAACGAGTTAATATGTCTCAACCTTTGTGAGTTTGTTATGGGAAAAATGTAGACTTTCTGGAATAATAGTTAAGAGAGTTTCAGACTCATTAAATTTAAGCAGCTCACGGCATTCAGGTTCTCGATATTGATAAAAAAGAATATAATGTTTTTAAAACACAACGTTTTTTTTCCTAATCAATTAAAATTAATAACACAGATATTATCAAAAAACTTAAATAAATGCTGAGAGAGAGAGAGAGAGAGAGAGAGAGAGAGAGAGAGAGAGAGAGAGAGAGAGAGAGAGAGAGAGAGAGAGAGAGACTGTTCCGTGGAGCCACTTTAATAGATATCACCCGAGGCGGAATCTGCCATTCATTTTGACTTTTACTGGAATTCAGTGGCTGAGATCATGAATGAAAAACTTGCAGGTGTGGGAAGTGCGTGTCTCTGCATCAAAGAGAAGCGGATGGGGTTAGTCGGACACACAGAAAACTAGGCTTAAAAGTGTAAAATTATTTAGGGAGAAATTATTCGCAAAATCTCTAATCTGATTTTTATATTCATAGTTTTCCACTAAAAATATTCTTTATGTATTTTGCGGTGACTGACTGATGGTATTCCGCAATTTAAGCTTCAAAGAACAACTGTTTAGTAGACACCGATAAATATATTTACGGACTCAATGAATATGCTGTAGGTATAGTATGCAGTAATGCAAATTTACAATTTAATATCAATATGAGTGACAATGTAAGAACGTAATAAAACGTCATTGATTAAGAAAATTCTAAAAAGTAATTCTTTAGCGAATGAAAAAAAATGCAATTTTCAAATGATATCTAATGAACTATTTTTGATAAGAAAATATATCGATGATTTACTGAAACGGCCGTTAGAAAAACAAGATACCTTTCAAAGGCACAAACTCGTATCCTGATAACACAACTTAACGGATCAAGAAATAATTCAATAGAAAGAGATACGTATCTAAAAGAGAGAGAGAGAGAGAGAGAGAGAGAGAGAGAGAGAGAGAGAGAGAGAGAGAGAGAGAGAGACCAAAAAAAAAATAACAGCTGTCTTTCCCTGGAAATAAAAAAAAAAAAAAACACCGAATGATGTTAACAAGAAGTCCTCACTCCACTCCGCATTCTCTACAGGTATAAACATAATAAAACATTAAATTGCATTATAGCGCACCGTGCCGGTTGACCCTAGATAATACCAAAGAAAGGGAGAGAAGGAAAGAAATGGAGAGAAAGAAATAAATGTTCCGATTGAATGATTTACACATTTAACCTCTTTTTGAAGCCTTTGACAAACATGTTTACTTGAAACAGACTACCAACACTCATGTCTATGAAGACACCTATCAATGACGTTATCGTTTGCAATGTTTGAACTTGTAGCCACAGTTTTAACAAAAAATTCTGTTTGGTTACATTACAGGAGCTTTTTAAAAAAAACTTCTTAAAGATAAATCGATCAAAGGACAAAATCAATCCAGCTTCCTCTGTATCATGCAAAATACATCAAATATGGAAAAGCATTTGTGACAACTTCAGATATCAAAAACTTCGCAGCATTGGTGATTTTTCATTTTTTCCTGTTCGACTGAGAAATCTTTCAAATTACAATAAACTTAATTCCCCAAATCTCAGATAATAAAACTTTAATGATCTATCAAAATAATAAAGAAGTTTTTCAATATAGGAAAATATAATCCGCACGGATTCTGCAACACCATATTATCAAAAAGATCCTTTGTATGCACCGATCTACCAGCTTAATGTTTCACAGGTGCTTGCAAAGATTTAACAAGTGAATTTTCCGTTGGATCTATGTAACCCCTCATTTCATGCATGCGCGTTATGGCATAAATAGTTTGATCACTGGAGATTACTAAAGCACCGGAATCTAATAAAAGCGTCATAAATAAAGCAACATACAATGGCATTCGCTTTGCTCGTGACCATTATTGTAAGGTTCTCTTTGTTGAAAGACAAGTTGGTAGGCCTTGTCGGTGCTGTCATTCATCGATGATAGAAGATGCCCATGACAACTGAGGTCCCCCAATTTCCTGTCCAAATTAGATGCCTCCGTCAAAGACGACTGCTGGCATTTCATTGCATCCACGATCCTGGAAAGCAGATTCCAAAAATAAAACATTGTACTTATATGCTTATAATTTCAAAAAACTTTACCTTCTATACCAAAGTTAAATTCCCTTTTTTTTTTAACTTTGCCGTGTGTAATAAACCTTTTGTTACGTAAACACTCAATGTTTAACAATAAAGTTTCCCTCGATAATATCAAACGTCAAGATGGAGAGGACTTTCACTCTGGAATATTCTACTTAAGTGAAGAATTTTTACCTCCATTTTATTAATAACAAACTTCAAGTTAAAGCATCGATTCCCTCTGTACCGGGACACCAATATTAGAGATAAAAAACCTCAACATATTTTTAAAAGTAGCAAAACAGTCGAAAGAATGAATAACTCTCACAAGTTCCTAACTCTGAAAAATGTAAGCAAGAATTGACCATTCATCCATGTTAGTTGACAACACTTCAAAAAATCAGCTCTTTGATACTCTTTCTGGGCAAACATACATTGATGACCTGAACAGTGTATTCAGTACAAGTTTAAATTCTTTGGTTTTCTATGATTTCTAAACCTGGCTTTTTGCTACCTACTTTCATAAAAATCTAAATTTTTTTTTGTTATCTGGAACAATGTTCAAACATTGTCAAAGTACTTTACATAATTCTGTCGACTGCCTCCTGCTCCTTCATGTTTATTTTTAAAGATTCATTTGCTGTCCAGTTTCCAACCACAGTTTTCATGATAACAAAAAAAGAAAATTCGCTGTATCCATCGCTAAAAACTTCAAAATTACTCCAAACCTACTACTGAGGTGTCACAACATATAAATTTCCCAACACCAGAGGCGTCACAATATAACTATTAAATCTGAGGAGTCACAATATAGCGGTAAATTTCCTATGTCTGAAGCGTCGCAATATAGCGGTAAATTTCCTATGAGGCGTCGCAATATAGCGGTAAATTTCCTATGAGGCGTCGCAATATAGCGGTAAATTTCCTATGAGGCGTCGCAATATATTGATAAGATTGCCCACATCCGAGGCTTCGCAATGTGATAAACTGCCTACATCTGATGCGTCACAATATAGTAATAAACTGCCTACATCTTAGGCGTTACAATGTAGTGCTAAACTGCCTACATCTTAGGCGTCACAACATAGTGCTAAGCTGCCTACATCTGAGGCGTCGCAACATAGTGCTAAACTGCCTACATCTGAGGCGTCACAACATAGTGCTAAGCTGCCTACATCTGAGGCGTCGCAACATAGTGCTAAACTGCCTACATCTGAGGCGTCACAACATAGTGCTAAGCTGCCTACATCTGAGGCGTCGCAACATAGTGATAAACTGCCTACATCTGAGGCGTCACAACATAGTGCTAAGCTGCCTACATCTGAGGCGTCGCAACATAGTGATAAACTGCCTACATCTGAGGCGTCACAACATAGTGCTAAGCTGCCTACATCTGAGGCGTCACAACATAGTGATAAACTGCCTACATCTGAGGCGTCACAACATAGTGCTAAGCTGCCTACATCTGAGGCGTCACAACATAGTGATAAACTGCCTACATCTTAGGCAGTCACAATATAGTGATAAATTGCCTACATCTTAGGCGTCACAATGAAGTAATGGGTTAAATAAGTCTGATGCAAGTATATAGTTAAAGTAACGACCAAAATAAAAAGAATGAATTTCTGCGTCAAAACGCGATCTCAAGTAGAGCATCTGATATTTCTCCATTAAGTTCCCAACTAGCTTTGCTCAATATGTAAAAATACAGAAATACTTTACCGTTTTCATTTTAACAATACCTCTCACGACAAATTTCGTGGAAATTATGTAACAGACAATTCTGTCCAAAAGATATTCGTTAAAATAACCTTATTGTAAATTCAGAAGGTTTGGCATCTAAACAAGGTCTTTAACGACATAGTTTATCCTAATACTGTAGTTACGAAATTTGCCTTCAGTATTTGTCCACTGTAAACCTTTCCAAATACAATTTAGAGTCTGAAAACCAATTATACTTTCTTGTAAATAAATCCAAATCTTGAAGCTTTTCAAAGTAAATAGCTAGCATCCAATGCCCCTTCAAAACAACCATCCGCAGCTATGCTATCATCTAAAAATACTTCAATCTTCACTTCCTTAGATCTCCAATATCTAACAGACTTAAGAACTTTAGTAAAGTTGTACCGCCGCTTTCAAAAATATCTAAAGATAATCCATTATAAAAACTTTTAAATTTTTCCTCAATGAGAAAGATATTGGCAACGTTTTAATAGATTTCTATGCGATAAGCAGACTGTAGACTGATTAAATCCTTAAAAAGTTTGTAATAAAAAACCAGCCTTTGCTTACCATTTCCATTCTTGGTCACCGTCAATGGAATTATTTCTTAGTTTCCCTGATACTGGTGTCACCCACTCTCTCTTAATACATTCTGATTCGTCCTTTTCTGACCTATTGTTACCCAATCCAACAACCACAGTATTGGTTTTGAAATGGAATTTTGTGATTGCCCTTTTAGACGTCAATGACTATCTTACCGGACCAAATCTAATTCTGTTCAATTTGTTGTGAATAACAACAACCAACAGACGATTAAAAACAATAAAATAAAATAAATACAATGTTCCAATTTCCTTGTACCAACTGCTAAGTATACAAAATAAAAACA
>NC_090744.1:126673628-126706128 GCF_036898095.1 Palaemon carinicauda | reverse complement strand
TAATGAAATTAGTCAGATGATATGAATCTGGGCCTGGGAGGATCACAATTGATCTTAGGCTCCAGTCTCTTCCACCAGTAATGATCACGAGCATGTTCAATAGTGAGATTTCTAGTTAGGGTGCAAAGGTCGTCATCGTCTAAAGCAAGTTTGTGCCAGGTTTTCTGCCAGAGCCTGTGAAACCGGACATTAAGAGGCTCCAATTTGGAATATTGATGTAATTCCCTAATTGTATTGTAATAGGGAGGGCTCTCTTTGTAGGCTCTCCTCAAAGCCCTATGTTGTATTGCCTGCATTTTATTAAGGAAAGTTTTGCTAATTGCTCCGAATATTATGGCGGGGTACTCTAACTGAGGCCTTACTAATGATTTATATAAACGAAGTTGAGTTTTAGTTGATAAATATTTAAAACGTTGTAATTTATCAAGAATTACTCTAGAAGCAGCTATTCTCGCTTAGACGTGTGAAAGAATACCAGATTTATTAAAGTTACACCCAAGTATCGTGGCCTTTTGTTTAAATGGAATTCTTACATTATCAACAATGATTTCTGCAGGACTGCGAGCTGAAATGGAGAGGAGCTGAAATTTGTTCAAATTTGTTGTTATTTTCCATTTCTTTTCGTAATTATTTACTTTTTGTATTTCCCTGACTGTTTTTAATTGCAGCATACGTTTGTTCTTATTAGGAATGAATAGATATTACTTGGGTGTGGTCATCTGCAAACATGATTTGCACCTGACAGCAACCACGTCAGTGAAGGATGTGACCAATATCTTGATTATCGTTCTTCAGATAGTAATATTTTATGTAACATTTTCCCAATATAAAAAATTAATCATAAAATTTTATAAATATCTTTGAATAGTATTGACAAGGTATTACTTTCAATATTCATCTAAAGGAAATAAATTTAGATTCAAAAGAGAGATCCAATCACAGAAAAGATCAAATTCTTCGAGTCTCCGGCTTTTAAAAGCAACTGATGGAAGACCATCCTATGCCTTAATATGGCACATCTCCTAAAAATGACTTTTGTTTTAGAATAATTTTAAAGCTCTCATAATACTATCATATGGGTAAATAATAAAAATTTCATGTAGTTCAAAATGTAAAGTAATAATTGTTTACAAATATCGTCATTACAAATATAATTAATGCAATAATTTGATAGAATTTGCATAATACTTTTAAATTTTTGTATCGGCAAAGCATGAATTCATAGATACCCTGCAATTTACTTATAGTCATATTATTCCCACGCTAGACTCTTCTCGTTCATCAGAATTTACCAATTGGTACAAAGCGGGACTTTTCATGGGCGTTCCAAGCCTTGTTTTGGCAGGAAGTTTGGCCTTGAATATTTACAACAAAAATGGCTTAATAGTAATTAAGAGACGCGAGAAAATGGTAATGGAGAAAAAATAAGTAGAACAAGTAACAAATAGACGGTTTATTGTGCAGTGTAGGACAAAGGCCTCATACATAATAATATTTACATTGAGCTGTATTCTAGCTTAAATTCTTCCAGTTAAAGGTAAAGGTGAAACTACACCATGACAGATAGATGTCTTTCATGTGGGTCTTTGGTGTTGGGGGGAATTGGATGGGATGGGAATGCTGTGGAAGAAGTGTGTCTTTATAGACGTGAAATTAAAGACATAGTTATAGAAGAATTGAAGAGGCTTTGCCCTAATTGTGCAGATGTAGCCAAGTTAAAATAGCCATGACAAATATATCGAAAGAAGATAATTTAAATGCAAGAAGTGTGGCACCTCATAAATATGTTCAAAGTTTACTTAATGCTAGAGGTATGGCACTTCAAAAGAGAGGTCAAAGAGGATCTAATGCTTGAAATATGGAACTTCAAAAAGGCCTCAGACATGTCCTTATTCATATCTGGGGTTTGACCACTTTTAATCACCACAGTGATTGGTGATGTTTAAAGATTTTTGTCTGATAGCTCACAGCAAACCAACCTAGTATGGGTGGTCCTGAGAGCTATAGTATTGCTGGTCAGGGCAATACGCAATCTCTTTCACCGCGTAAAGGTATCGCCACTTAGAAAGGGATATATATATATATATATATATATATATATATATATATATATATATATATATATATATATATATAATTCATATATGCCATATAAGAAACTCCTCCTAGATATATATATATATATAGTATATATATATATATATATATATATATATATATATACATATATAATATATGTATGCATATATATATATATGTATTGATATATTTACATATATATACATATATTTATATAGATATATTTATATATGCATATATATATATATATATATATATACATATATATATATATAAATTTCTACCTCATACTTGGGATCGAACGCTAGCCCCTTCTAATGAAAGGCCAGGTCGAAACCAACCATGCCACGAGAGGCCATAAAAGGAAATCCGAACCTGACGCTAATCTAGCTGTCCGAGGATTTACCTGGCGAGACATCAGTCTCTTACCAGCAAGTTTTACCCGATTTCCCCGGCCCACCACGTGACACATTTGGTAGTAATTCATTCAAATTACCCTTAATGAGTCAATATGGATAAATATCAACACAACATCGTGTTCAAATAGAAATAAATTTCTACCTCATACTTGGGATCGAATGCTAGCCCCTTCTAATGAAAGGCCAGGTCGAAACCAACCATGCCACGGGAGGCCATAAAAGGAAATCCGAACCTGACGCTAATCTAGCTGTCCGAGGATTTACCTGGCGAGACATCAGTCTCTTACCAGCGAGTTTTACCCAATTTCCCGGGCCACCACGTGACACAATTGGTAGTAATTCATTCAAATTACCCCTAATGAGTCAATATGGATAAATATCAACACAACATCGTGTTCAAATAGAAATAAATTTCTACCTCATACTTGGGATCGAACGCTAGCCCCTTCTAATGAAAGGCCAGGTCGAAACCAACCATGCCACGAGAGGCCATAAAAGGAAATCCGAACCTGACGCTAATCTAGCTGTCCGAGGATTTACCTGGCGAGACATCAGTCTCTTACCAGCGAGTTTTACCCGATTTCCCCGGCCCACCACGTGACACAATTGGTAGTAATTCATTCAAATTACCCCTAATGAGTCAATATGGATAAATATCAACACGACATCGTGTTCAAATAGAAATAAATTTCTACCTCATACTTGGGATCGAACGCTAGCCCCTTCTAATGAAAGGCCAGGTCGAAACCAACCATGCCACGAGAGGCCATAAAAGGAAATCCGAACCTGACGCTAATCTAGCTGTCCGAGGATTTACCTGGCGAGACATCAGTCTCTTACCAGCGAGTTTTACCCGATTTCCCCGGCCCACCACGTGACACAATTGGTAGTAATTCATTCAAATTACCCCTAATGAGTCAATATGGATAAATATCAACACGACATCGTGTTCAAATAGAAATAAATTTCTACCTCATACTTGGGATCGAACGCTAGCCCCTTCTAATGAAAGGCCAGGTCGAAACCAACCATGCCACTCGCTGGTAAGAGACTGGAAAACTCAAAAGACTAATCGTTCAATTAAACGACCAGACGACGGAATATCACATTAGAGGAAATCTTCTGTGAAATATGATCCTGAAATGATGTTGACATTTGGGATAGACGTATTCCAATTAAAACGATTGAAAATACTGCAATAACCTTCATGAATACCCTGAACTCTGATGAAATGAATAGCCACAAAGGTTTTACATATCTATTTGTTCTGAAGCACTGATAACGAAATGCAATATTAGATAGATATCATTTTCAAAAATTTTATTACATTTTCGGCGTTATATGACTACTGAAAATTTATTTTTTATTATGGCTCGTAAAAATTTATTTTTTATTATGGCTCGTGCAAATAGCTGTTAAAAAGACGATTAGACAATCCGACCAAGAGACTTCAGTAACATACAAAGAGGAAGTTGGATTGTCCAAATCTTTCCTTGTTCAGCTCTTCCTTTCCTTCCCTTATATCTATCTCAAGTCCTTTTCCTCATTCGGCTGATTTCTTTTATCTTACTAGAAACGATATAAACTTCGTCACATACACACATATGAATATCATGAATATTCAAATGTAAATAAATAAATGCATACTTACACACACACACACACACGCTATATATATACATACATACATACCTATATATAGTATATATATATATATATATATATATATATATATATATACAGTATATATATAGACATATATGTAGGTTTATGCATAGGTGTATGAATATTTGTATTCTAAACGGAATCATTTAGTTATTTCCCATAAAAGTGCAAGTTTTTTTTCGGGCATTGACTAATTTTGACTCCTTTGCACAGACCATCGTATTTTGACAACTAAAATATCCTTAATGGAAAGATGAAATTTAACAAACGACTCCAACGTTCAAATATTTCCACGTATTCCTCTAAACACGATATCCATGTAATGCATTGCGCTTCCTTTCATAATTCTATTGAAAAGTAATCTATTTGTGAAAAAATAAACCCCAATTAGCTATCTTGAATATCATTCCATGCCAGTGAAATAAATGCAACATGTAATCAGCGTTCGAATTCAAACTGAAGTCGAATTCAAACGCAATCAAAAGCGATATAGCTAAAAATTCCACTTGAAAAAATCTAAATCGAATACACAAAAAGGTGTATAAAATATGTGCAAATGAGGCTCAAAGTATTTCTAAATTCACTCTTTAATTTCTATATTTCCATTACCGAATCTTAAATAATAATGCAACGGCTACTGTATATACTATAGTCCTATGCAGAGAGTTCCAATTTACCTTCGATTTACCTGGTTCATTTAAATCGAATTTCATTTTCCGTTACTCACATGAAACACCATATTTTATCATGTTAAATTTTCTCTCTGATCACAAAACTTTACATTTCTGCAGCAGATATATCCAGTACATCTCACTTAAATTCTCCTATTCAGTTTCCAACACCCTTTTCTTTTTATTTAAAAAAAAAAAAAAAAAAAAAAATTGGATTTACTCCCAGAGGCCTCTGGGCCATAAAAAATAATGAAACTTACTGTATTTCCAAGGAAAAAAACAACAATGAAACTATAAACAGACACGTTAGGATAGGGTCTTATTTTTAGTTGGCAAGACGAGAACTTATGCATTTACAAAAACTTTTACAAACCATACATCAAACGTTTTTAATGAGCGAGCACCCAAGACGAAGAGTCAGTGACTTTCCACTGCGTTGGTCTCAAGTTCAAATCACCCTCATGTCTATTAGGTCACATTACTCGGTCCGTAATTTGTTCCCAGCCAAAAGCCCAGCCACCCGTAAATGGATATATTCGGCAGCGATCTTGTTCACGATAATATAACCTCACCATGAACAGTATGCAACTCAATACTTCAAGGCAGGGGAAACGGATTACGTGCACCTGTAAGGGAACGACCCTCATCAAGCCTTGCTGGATCCCGATTGAAACAATGAATTTACAGTAGTACGCTGAATTCTATAACTAGGCTCAAAGGAGAGAGAGAGAGAGAGAGAAGAGAGAGAGAGAGAGAGAGAGAGAGAGAGAGAGAGAGAGAGAGAGAGAGAGAGGAGATAATGAAATGTACTTAAATATAGTTTGGTGTAAACTGGATATACTCAAATGCTTTATTTCTTTGGAAGTGACTGCAAGTGACCATCGATAACACTATGGCAGCCATATTATTTTCAAATAAGTCTGTAGAAACAGTTACAATTATCAAAATTTTCCTTTAAAAAGTTATTAAAATAACTTACCTTTAAAAGGCTAAATCTCTCTACAGAATGTTATATTCAACCTCAAAATCCGTTCGTCATACCACACCTTCGGGATATCGATGAACATGGCGAAAACATACTGCAAAATCTTCACTTACCTGGAATAAAGAAAAGAGTACAATTAATGAAAAACGCAAGTTAATTTCGTCAGCAATGGGAATGCAAAAAAAAAAAAAAAAAAACCAATATAATAGAAAATGGATGTAATTACCAAATAAATAGATAATTCTACCATCATTATCAATGGCAATATTACTAATAATAATCCTATTAACAAATCCTTAGCATCTTCCCTATATCAATATGGGCCTATTCAATTGATCGAATATCCTGACAACACCAAATGGTGTTTTCAATTTTGGAGTTCATTATCGGTTTATCAGCCAATTCCTCAGCATCAGATCTCGACAACTTCCGATTCAAAGGTTCCCCTGAGATTGAAAATCTTGCATGTTGCAGCCTCCATTACGAGTTGATAGAGCTGACGAGTATTTGTTAAAAAAGGATTATTCTTATATTCTTTTATACAATTTTCATAATATTTAATTCACATGCAATGTTTTTTTTTTTAATGAACGATATCAATACCATATATATATAAAATAATAAACAATGTTTTCTCAATCAATCATGGGTTTGCAATTATATACTCACACACACACACACACACACACACATATATATATATATATATATATATATATATATATATATATATATATATATATATATATATATATATATATGTGTGTGTGTGTGTGTGTGTGTGTGTGTGTGTGTGTGTGCGTGCATAAACTACCGGGAAAATATCTTTCTTCTTGTCTACAAAAAGGCGAAGGAAATTATGAGAAATTCCTACTATTTCAATTCACCTATTTGTAGCAGTTGTACGTATGGTAGGGAACAACTAGAGACCTTGTGGAACACCATTTAAGTTTTTTCAATGACCCCAAGTCTCATTACGCTTTAAACTGGTTATAATGGTAATCTTTGATGATAATGGTCATCTTTGATGGCCACTTCACCTTAACAATATTTTGCCCTCATAACACCGCATTAACATTTCTGATTTGTGGGGAACTAAAATATATCACTACTCGAATTTCATAAGAAATCATACGAAAGAGAGAGAGAGAGAGAGAGAGAGAGAGAGAGAGAGAGAGAGAGAGAGAGAGAGAGAGAGATAATTGTATGAGTATTTATACGTACAATTAATCATCAGCAGACATTTCATTCCTGTATTTTCTAAGAATGGTTCTATCTGCAGATGGATAATGCTGAAAATAATCCGTTTTATGATTTCTTTGTGAGAAAAAAAAAACAGAAAAAGAAAACAGAAATGTTGTTAGAAATGATTTAGGAAGGTTATACCACGTCAACCTTATTTTCTCATAGGGTAGGTCTGCATCATACATTATACACACAAATTAAATTTAGACTTCCATAATGAATACCAATACAAGCGACTCTCTCTCTCTCTCTCTCTCTCTCTCTCTCTCCTCTCTCTCTCTCTCTCTCTCTCTCTCTCTCTCTCTCTCTCTCTCTCTCTCTCTCTCTCTCGTGTTTTATCACTTTATTAAGAAAGACTTGAAGCTTCCTAATTTCACGTCCAGTCATTTCCTCCAGTCTTATGTTTCTTTGCATTATATTTTTTATAATATCCCATTCACCGTAATCCCTTGCACCATACAACGGTAATATCACCTTTCCCGTAATGCCTTTGCACCGTACACCTTCCCCGTAATTCCTTTGTCTCATGAATATTAAGATCCAATTACAAAAGCTAGTCCAAGAATGATGAAATTTCAAGGAATTCACAATTACATATGGGACACTTTTTGACAGAATACCGCGTGAGATATCCTAACAGAAATCTAATCACAAGAATGAACGGTAGTAATTTCGGGAGAGAGAGAGAGAGAGAGAGAGGAGAGAGAGAGAGAGAGAGAGAGAGAGAGAGAGAGAGAGAAATTTCAATGTTTAACTTACCGAGTAAACAATGCATGAGCGAAGACAAAAGTGTTTTTCATATTGTTATTCGGGGTAAAACTTTCATTGTTCATTGTACAATGAGGGAACTGAAAAATTATTTGCTAAAAGATTTTTTTTTTTTCAAACGGTTCACAAATCAAATACAACTAGAAATATTTTGCATTAATTGACATTTCCATATAGCACAACATTCAAATTAAACCAACAGCCGTTAATTAGACTAAGGTATCATAATTGCAGGAATTGTGGTAAAAGTATTGTTTAGCGTTTCTGAGCAGAATCCAAAAAGTTCTCGACATCTAATACAACAAAAGAGTTAAATTTTTCTACCCTCTTAGAGAGAGAGAGAGAGAGAGAGAGAGAGAGAGAGAGAGAGAGAGAGAGAGGGGGGGCTGAAAGTTGTAGATGTAATCATTTTTAACCTTCCATGTTACTTGCTATTCAAAATCTTTTGTGTATATTTGTATACATGAACATACACGCAGCACTCAAAGCTCTGGAACTTGTACTGAAACTACAGTGGCTCGTCTGACTTACAATAGTGTAGTTTGTAATGTACAATTCAATACAAATGTAAAGAATACATTAGAGTTTTGCACTAAGGGTCCATGCATGAGCATTTGAAGGTTTAAAGGCCGTTCATGAATGGCAGAGGCGAGGGACAGTGACATTGCCCTAGCCAAGCAGGAAAATACACTAGAGACTGACCATGTATGTATATGATCCGTGCCAAAGCCCCCACTCCATCCAACCTAGGAACAGGGAGGGCCAGGCAATGGCTGCTGATGACTCAGCCCCAGAGCCCGCAACCTTAGCTGACAAGGTTGGTGAGGTTGTAGCCACTAAAGGAACTAATGAGTTTGAGCGGGACTCGAAACCCAGTCTAGCGATCAACAGTCAGGGACTTGACCAAATAGATCACCATATTTTGCGTTTACCGTAGCTAGTCTTTATTTTGTATTATTTTAATGTTTGTACACAACATTCTCTACTTTTTAATACAGTATATAACACACATACAGTCATGCAGTTCAGAATATTCTAGATCACTTGTATGTTACAATATAAAGTGTACTGTATACAGTACTCGATTGTGAATAAGATGTTTTAGCTTGATAAAGTGCAACATTTAGCCGCGTATTCTGAGTGATGTGTGTGTATTGGATTCAATCTATGATGCAGAGCCACATTAATCTAACTTCTGCAAACTTTATATGTTAATTGACTTAGTGCGTTTGCACAGAGCAATCTAACATCCTGTAAGTTGACAAGAGACCTACTTTGTATTTCGTCTTAGGACAGTGGTTGAGAGTAGCTGTGATTGAATCACGTTTGCTTGACCCATGGATCGTTTCTGGCCTACCATCCACCAATTCACTCGACTATAAATGTGTATCGGTATCTGCCGAAACCGGGAAATATGGCGTGGGGAGGCAACCTCTTCCCCGAAGAATTGCTGAGAAAGTAGAAAGCTATATTCATGAGGAACAGACCCAGTTTATAGTGAAAAATATAAAAGTGTTCAGGGTTTTACAATTACGTAATATACGCAATATTACTTATACGCTTTAAGAGAGTGTGAGAGCACATATGTACATGAATATAAAAATCCAAACTGTTCAATATACGCTTTATACTCAAGGTACAACGGTTACCCCTTGAGCTGGAATCACATTAGGGTTTTTTTTTTCCACCAGCAACGGGCCGTTTCTGTCGAAAATGAGAAACCGGGAGCATTTTGCTAGAGGTATTGGCTTCCCAACTGAACTGGAAGCAGCCAGCACAAACTGCGAGCACGACTTCGGATTAAACAAACAAGATGGCTGCTCCAAATAGGACGTGCTCTTGCTTGGCATCTGGGGTCCTACAAGGCTCATGAGAAGAACAAATCTGTTTTGTTCATCCTGTGTTAGTTGTAGAATTATTCCATTCAAGTAACAATTCAGAACATTTCTATGCGTCATGACTATGTCAGCTGGTCGGTTCTGTTTATGCTTTTTCCTATTAGCTCCTCGAACCGGGAGATCGTAGGGTGACTCTATAATTCATTCGCTCACAATCATCCGCTGGAGGTTGGCGAAAAACCTCAAGCAAGAAATGACTAGTGCGATTCCACCATTACAGAATTAGGCTACGGCAAGGGCTGCATAATAAACACTTGCCTTACGTAAACCATAGAAGACCTTCGACTTGAATTTACCTTTAATGATTATATCTATTAGATTTTTCTAAGCAAGATTAACACATACCCATCGGTTGTACTAACACCATTAAAGAACTAATGTAATAATCAGCTTCCGTAAAGATCTACAACTCTATACCACTTTACCCTTGATTTCTTATGCATATCTTATAGTCTAAAATCGAAAATGTAAATTTGAATGGAATTTTTTCATCGGCAAGTTACTAGTCATATCCCTTTAAACTGCAGAAAATATTAAAAATTCTAACCCAGCAACTGACATATTCCATTTCACGCCTTTTCTCAAACACTTTCTTCACTTTCACTTTGTTGCAGTCTCTCTCTCTCTCTCTCTCTCTCTCTCTCTCTCTCTCTCTCTCTCTCTCTCTCAGGTTTACTTAAAACTCGAAACATCTTTAAATTCACTAGTCAGCAGAGAGAACTATAAATGTTTCCATGTAAATTACATTATAAAGAATATAATCAAGCAACATATGAAGACCATCAGAAACTAGTAATGTAAAGATATGTGTGTCTCTTTAGGAGAAAATATAAAAAAGCATTCCCAGCTTTTGGCAGCTGCATGAAACCCTGGTAAGCGATTCTAGAAAAAAAAGAAAAAAAGAATGAAATCCAAGAAAAAGCTCCAACGAAAACGAACTTATTTCACGCCTTCAGAAAACGAAATAATGTTCGCAAAAACCAATTCTGAGAAGCTTTTTTTTTCTTATGGCAGGCACAAGACGTTTTAAATTTTGGTTGTATCTCTTTCCCCCCCCCCAAAAAAAAAAAAATTAAATATTATGAATAAATGCAAGTGTAACACTAAAAAGAGCAATCAATATAACTTACTGATACGAGTCAAAATGTGTCTATATCTCCAGAATCTTTCCTTAGCCACTTTAACCTCTCTCTCTCTCTCTCTCTCTCTCTCTCTCTCTCTCTCTCTCTCTCTCTCTCTCTCTCTCTCTCTCTCTCTCTCTCTCTCTAACAAAAATATATTTGGGAATGAACTGTAATCAACAAGTGCATTATCCAAAAGTAAATAGTGACAGTTTAAAACAAATTAAAAACAGACATGTGAACTCATTAATATTTTATTCGCAATTATCATAACTTATCAATGTAAAAGACTGTAACGAATGGGTGTAACGGTAGAATTAGTTGGAAGAATAAGTTCTCATCACATCTGCTCTTCCACCAGATCGCGATTCGAATATTTCAGAAATCAGCGAGTCAACTGAAAAAACAATCTGAGCGTAACTATGCTTGTGGTCAGGTAAAAATGTCGAATATTAATGTGAATTCTTGTTGGGTGAGTTGGACGCCAAGGCAGAACAAGGGAAAACCACGCAATTGCAATATAAAGTAAAAGTTAGAGATTGTAAAGCAAGAAGGAAGAAAGTAAGCGGGAATGGAGGTAAAGCAGAGCTTTAAAAAGTAGGTATAAACAGAATGCTTGGCAGTTACTTTTCAAAAAAAATATAGTTTGGAGAAATAAAGAAAGGGAAGTTTTATTATTATTATTATCATTATTATTATTACTTGCTAAGCTACAACCCTAGTTGAAAAAGCAGGATGCTATAAGCCCAGGGGCCCCAACAAGGAAAATACCCAAGTAAGGGAAGAAAACAAGGAAAAAAATATTTAAAGAACAATAACATTAAAATAAAAGAATCCTATAAGCCCAGGGGCCCCAACAGGGAAAATACCCAAGTAAGGAAAGAAAACAAGGAAAAAAATATTTTAAGAACAATAATAATAAAATAAAAGAATCCTATATAAAATACAAAAACTTTAACAAAACAAGAGGAAGTATCTTCGTACTAGACATCTGAATGACATTCCTAAAGACCCACTGGTTTATTACATATAATCATATTTTCAATACCGGCTAAGGTACTTGGATTTTAATTCTCTCTATTCGAGCTTCTCACCAAATAAACTACGACATTTGGCTATCGCCTATTTCCTTGCATTTTATTCTTGAACTAAGCAATCGCGTTCTTATGATATTTTCTTGTTTCATAATCTTAACCAAATATTTGGTTACTCCGAAAGTTTAAAAATCACATGTCGTAATATCGGAGTGCTGGCTTGTATTGAAATTAGGAGCACATCCTTATCAAACCTATTGCTGACCAAAATCAGAGTACTACATCAACCTCAAGATTAGAAACAAGTCTACAGTTAAATTATGTAAATTAGAAGTCCAATCTTTTCTAACGCTAGTTGCAATTAAACCACATATCTGACTGAACAAGATTTTTGAGAACTGCCGATAGTCGAGTGTATAAAAATATCAGAAGTCTCACATAAACCATTTTGTTAAAAGATGCAGGAGGAAGATCTCCCTGACATGTAATACTTGATTCACTCACTTCACTTCAATAGCTCTCAGGTTTCACTGTGACCCACTGCCCCATTTCTCTCCACTTTTTTCTCTGTCTTGAGCTACTTCTATGCAAAGTATAAATATCAACGCGAAATGTGCTGTTTTGATCACCTGAAAACATTATAATAGTCATTAATGTCAATCACAGTCATTTTGACCATCTGTCCATTCATTAGTAGGTGAGACGGAGGCACATGTGGCTGCGCAAATTAACCTCCGGCAATGCAAGAAATTGCGAAATAAATTTTCTTACTGATTTGATAAAACTCACATTTAAAAGGGATGGTTAAAAATTGAATAAATACAGAGCAAAGTCAATAACTCCACTTACTCTAAGCGATTGGTGTGAAGAATCCATTAAAAACTTAACGGATGAGTTCAGAAATTCCTCCTTGTGAAGTTGGGATTATGGATCACGCGGTATTGTCAATAATTCTGCCCATAATGATATCTATGCAACTAAAACAAAATGTTTTGAATTTTGAATATCGTATACTTAACCAAATTATTTCATGTTATTTATTAATGCCTCAGTCCAAATACATAACATTTACTCGAGCAATTCTCGCATATTTTCTTCATGTTATAAAAGATTAAACATGCTAATATAATTTTCTTCTGAATTCCACTTCCAATGAAAAGCAGATGTGGTTCCATTCTCCTATTTTCAAGATAACTAATAAGAAAAAACACCCTGATTTTGATGAGTTTGGATGACAGATTTCCTTCTCGCATTCCTTGGCACTGATATCTATTCCCGAACAGAATCCGCAATCCTTTTTCTTACGCTTCTCGAGTCCTTCGATTTTTCTTCTTTTGTGGACGGGTCTCTCAATCAGCTAAGGAGCTAGCAGGATTTTTCCTATGTCCTCTCTTTTCCCTTCCAAGGCCAGATCACGACCAGAGGTAATTAGATTTCTTTTAAGTTTCTCTGTCGAGGCTCCATAATACAAATGCTATTTTATATTTGCATTATTCATGAACCAAAATAAAATGGGTCAAGGGATTAAAGTTAATCGCCGAATGTGCTTAAGAAAATTAGTAATTTCAATAATAAATAAAATTGGAAAAATAACATATAACTTTTTTGCAATGTAGTAACTACATTTTCAAACACTATAATGGGAATCATTATCTTGTAAACTCATAAACATCGAGCTCTTCTTATCTTTAAAAACACTCCCTCAAAAATCTTTATTTTCATGGTTAGAAAATAAAGAAAACTAATATTTTCTAATGATAATCAAAAATGTTTACTTAATTGGTTGGATTTCCAGAGTTTTAGGAAAAACAGGAAGAGCACAACACAAAAGGAAAACCTTGGAAAAATCTCATTACGTTTAGGGGGAGCTGCAAATACCAAGAACATACACAAAACGGGATGTACAAAGTGTTAAAAAATACAACAGATTAAAGAATCCAAACGTCAAGTTTATAGTGATGG
Source organism: Palaemon carinicauda (assembly GCF_036898095.1). Taxonomy (NCBI): domain Eukaryota; kingdom Metazoa; phylum Arthropoda; class Malacostraca; order Decapoda; family Palaemonidae; genus Palaemon; species Palaemon carinicauda. The sequence goes on along the minus strand of NC_090744.1, from coordinate 126,692,281 downwards.
GAGACTTGCGTGTGACAGCCGGGGAAGGATAGAGATCGCCACTGTATCAAACTGGTATCTCAAAAATAAAAGGAAGTAAGTGCGATATCATGAATTGATATTTCCCGTATATATATAGATATATATATATATATATATATATATATATATATATATATATATATATATTTATATATATATATGTATATATATATGTGTGTGTATGTATATATTATATATATATATATATATATATATATATATATATATATATATATATATTACAAAATATGAGAGGATACCATTGTAATAAAGATTTTAATAATTCCATTAAGAGAAACCTTATGGTTGAGTGATCTACGTGCTCGAATAGAAATAAAGTTCTGCAAAACCTAAATTCTTTCTTGTGCCCGTTAGAGTCATGAACAAGCTGTCAGACGTATGAAACTTGCGCCTCAAATCATATTTGGTTCGTATAAAGAGTTGCAAAAAGACTTAGGCTATTCATAATTCTCGCCACACGCGCTTCTTAACGACTCTTCCGCCATAGATATTTTGGTAAAAGATGAACAGATTCAGGAAATGAGAATTAAACATTTCCAATGACTCAATATTCTGTACATCTCGTACCTCCTCAGCACGAGCACCTAGTGACGATAAACAGTTAAAAATAATATAAAGTTTTTCTAATAACCAAGTATCTTCACAAGAATAAGACTTTAGTGAATATATCCCAAAAAGTATAATATATATATATATATATATATATATATATATATATATATATATATATATATATATATATATATATATATATTTATATATATGCATATATATATGCATATATATGTATATATATATATATATATATATATATATATATATATATATATATATATATATATATATATATATATATTCTTTTTTTTTTTTTCCTTGTTAAAATGTATAAAACGATGTCCCATATTTATTTCAAACTGGTTTGATATATAATATATTTTTCATTAATAATATATTAACGATAAATGAAGCACTCATTGAAATCCATAACAAGAGATCTCTTATTCACAGACCATAGGAACAGCTCAAGTTAATGAACAATGCAAAGTATTCATGGAAAAAATATCTAACCACCAATTCAAGTAAAAGTTTCATTAAAATCACAAATGGAAATCAAAGTTATAGAATATAAGAATCCTTCCTACAGCAAAAAGAAAAAAAAAAGGATAGAATATAAGAATCCTTCTTACAGTAAAAAAAATTATAGAGCAAAAAGGTCCGACACCCCCCCCCCCCCCATCCCTTTTTTTGTGTTTCTACCGACCAAAACTTTGCTTAAATAGTTTGTAAGACGTTTTGTTCTTCCTCTTCAGCTACATAATCACGCCAAAGTTTGTTAATAAGAAAATTAGTAAACACGTAGAAATATAAACAACATTAATTTCTGAAGATCCTGTTGTTCTACCGAGGAACAATTCAAAATGAAGCTATTAAGGAAATGAAAACATCGATGAGAGAAAATCCACAAAATTAATCTTTGATCGACAGAAGGTCTTGACATTAATCCCTTAATGACAATATTAGCGTTCTCCATTAATCTCCTACATCATCTAGTATTAGAGGTTTCCAACCTTTTTGTTCTTCTGTACCCCTTGCCTATTTCTATAGATTCTCGTGTACCCCTAAAATTTAGGATGACAAGGAGAAAAAATAAAACTAAAATTGTGTTTTAACTTTATAATTCAATCTGTCTATTCTCTCAGATCCTATGTGTACCCCTGAAGAGTTAAAAAGTACCCATGGAAATACATGTGCCTCAGGTAGGGAACCCCTGATGTAGATAATATCATGATCAATTAAAATATTATTCTTGATTAACTCCTGGAGAAGAATCCCATCATGAATTAATAACACAATTAGCAAAGATCTCCGATTCATAGAACCCAATAAAATTTGCGATTTCACAGACATGTAAATCTTCTCATAAACTGCTCGACAACGCCCAAAGAGGCTCTCCTCCTAACGTGAATCTTGATTAGAGACTATAATAACATCAAATTTTAAAACATGAAAGAATAAGGCACAATGGATACACATCTGCAAGTTTCCTTTCAGGATATTAGGACTTCCAATCTTCTCATAACACCTTAATCAAATTTTCTTTATCATTTTTCTTTCAAATAATCCCTGAGAGATCGTAACCTGGCCATTACTAAAAGAAATTATGCTCTTGATGAATTCCCTAAAGGGAAGAAAGAGCCCTGGAAATGAAGTGAAGATGTAGTAAAAGAGCGAAAAAAGAAGGGCAGTAAATATAATGATGTTTAGTAAAATAATGAAGAAATAATGCGCTGTGGGTTGAATTCACCTCTGTTGGCGATAACATGGCTTTTCCTTTCCTTGTATCTCTTTCTCAATCCATGTCGATTTTTTCATCTCATCTATTTTTCCTTACCATTTATGATTATTAAAGTCAGCATATCTTACCATTTTTTATATGTTATTATCAATACAGATCACCTCCATCATATCAATGTATATTTACTTCGATTATCCTGCAATACTAAAAAAAAAATAGTTTCATAGAACTTCCTTTCTTTCATTTCTAATCAAATCTATGCTACTTTTTCCTCAATTTCAAGTTTATTCCTTATATCAAATCTACTGAAATCTTATTTGGCATATTTGGAAATTTCTTCCCTCCCTAAACTCTTCTAGTCGGGAATATTCATCTGTTTACCACCTAGATCTCCTTACCCTTCAGAGACACATATCTTTGCCCTTGTCTCATCGCATCCACACCCTTCTTCCATTAATCATTTATCAGGATTATTAAATTACGTTTATCAGTCTTCCCCAGAGCATTTCATACTCTTCATTCCTTAATGGCCTTAATTTTTACGTTTTCATAAAATTCTTCGTTGCTTTTTTCGCTGTCAAGTAGAGCATTCTAAATGGCGTCTGATACTTCATGATGCAGACGAGTGAATAATTTTAATGAATTAGCATAACGCAATTTCACATTAGATGGATTTTATGAACATTTAATTTTACTCGTTATTTCAAGTACGATATTAATTTCCCTGAACGTCTGTTGAAGAAAATAAGAAACTTTTAGAGAGAGAGAGAGAGAGAGAGAGAGAGAGGAGAGAGAGAGAGAGAGAGAGAGAGAGAGAGAGAGAGAATTTTATTATTGTTGAAACTATGGTAATGTACATAGAGCTAGCTTTGTTTTTTAAGTAACCAGCATCTGTATCATTATATTCTTTTAATGTCAGGCCACATACCTATTTTTTTTTACTTCTAACTATAAGACCAACCGAGATATAAATTATGTAAACAACGTCATGTCAGCTTAATTGTTGTTGCAATATACCTATATATTTTGAACAATCCTTTTCAAAGCCAGTTTTTTGAAAAATCAAAGAAGAACGTTGTTCATACTCACGACTCGAGCATTCGTATAACGTTTTCCGATGTTTACAGAGAAAGCTCATAACAGTTTAAACAAGGTAACGACAGTTCGACGGTTATATAAAATTTTATTTATTCTTTCTACATCTACTTAAATATAATATTGTACTATATGGCACTGAGGTAAGGATTCAGTTACATATTTCATTAATCAGCATCCTAGTATGTTTTCAAAAGCTTGTTTACCAACAACAGTTAATATAGCCAGATAGATAGTTTTCCTATTGTTTCAATATAAAAAAAGTCTAAGCCTTTGAATAAATATTAGAAAACAAATGTCTTCTAATATACAAAAAAAGACCTTAATTATTTTGCTTGCAGATTGACTGTCGCATATATATATATATATATATATATATATATATATATATATATATATATTATATATATATATATATATATACGTGTGTTTATATATATATATATATATATATATATATATATATATGTATATACACACACACACACATATATATATATATATATATATATATATATATATATACATACACATATCCATATACATATATTCATATATATACACATATATATATATACATATATACATATATATACACATATATACATATATATACATATATACATATATATATGTATTCATATATAAACATATATATACTTATATTATATATATATACATATATGTACACACACACACACACACACACACATATATATATATATATATATATATATATATATATATATACATATATATATGCACATTTATATACATATATGTACACATATATATATACATATATATATATACACATATATATACATATATATACATATATTATATATACATATATATACACACACATATATATATATATATATATATATATATATATATATATATATAAATATAAATATATATATATATATATATATATATATATTTATATATATATATATTTATATATATATATATATATATATATATATATATATATATATATATAAATATATATATATATATATATATATATATATATATATAAATATATATATTGATAACCAAAATACATTTTCCTTCGAAAAATATCCTAAAAGCCAACAATCATTGGATTTTTTCTTCAAGTAATTCATTCCGATAACAACAAAATCTTTCACATATTCGAAATTCCACTGCTGATGAAACAATCAAAACTGAAAGATATTTTTCCTAATTGTTAATAATAATAATAATAATAATAATAATAATAATAATAATAATAATAATTATTATTATTATTATTATTATTATTCATAAACACCATTTATACATTCTAATTATTTTTACCCTTGCTTGATATTGGTTATGTTTTTGGTTGTTGGATGATTCAGTCCAATTTCCATTTAAGGGAAAAGACTAGAAAATAAAAAATCGTATACACAGTTTTGTGTGTAGATATCTTTGCTCTCATATGAGTCGGTAAGTTCTCTATACTTAGTAATGAAAGATAAGATTCATATATGACGGGAAGTAACAGGAGGGTTGGCAATGAATACAAAAGTGCTCTAAGTGAAAGGATAATAATAAATAATTTATCTATAAAGTTAAGCCAATTGCTTAGGGTCAAGGCTATTAATCATACTGATAATATTATAAAGGAAGACATGAAAAAATGACGTCTGTCTTAACGAATCCATTGAATCTTTCGTGATGGAACTAACTTCATCTGACGAAGAGTCTCCATAACCACGTTTCATAACTGAACCTTTGCTGTACAAAATTTTTGTCCGTTAATTAAATAAATTCTAAAACAATACACTATATTAAACTTATTTAATTAAATCCTTTGTAAAGAATCCGGTCTTTTGATTATCAATAATAATTGAGAGTGAATTTATTTTATATCAAAATTAAGGTTATTTCTGGTAGTGTGATAATCTTTTTATAACAATTTTGCTCTGTTGTGTCTAAGAGTTTCAACTTTGTTGTCACCACGTGGTTGAAAACCAAGAAAGTGAAGGAAACAATATAAAGAGAGTATCAAATTAAAGGATTATATTCTTAGACTTTCAAATCTGGGTGAATGACTTTTTAAATGACCCTTTTCCCTTGTCTTGTCTCCCCCATAGATTAAAGCGGTCAAGCCAGGTGTGCTTTAAAATTAACCCAAGAGAACTATAACACCGCCGCTAAGTGGTTTTGAGTTCGCTCCTAAGATGGCTGGATTATAAAAGGATCCGTTAGCCGGTGGGGAATTTTGGGGAAGGGTGTAAATCCCCCGTATTCTAATCCTACCAAGGTCATGGTCTCCACTTTAGGAGGATTAATATTTTCCCTTCAAGTCTTCACCCCGCCCTAAAGGATTAGAAGGAACCTTTCTTTTTGTCCTTACTTTGGATGACTCTCAGTCGCATATGACTTCTCAAAGGAGATTCATCTTGTGAGGTCAAAGGTCGAGTTTCTCATACTGTAGTTCAAGTGTTTCTTCAAGTCCACCGAAGTCTGAAACAAAGATGGCGTCTCGTGTAAGTACCATCATAGTTATTACATTTATTTGCCGATTATGAACCATTGCTTGCTAGTCATTTTACCGGTAAAAATTGCGTTTCATCGTGTATGTACGTGTAACATCATCGAAGGTTTTTCAAAACAAAATAATATGTATTTCATAAATTAATGTTCTACTGATCTACTATAATATATTTGCTCGTGTCTTTAAAATGCCTTTATGTAGACGCGGAGGTTAACTTTAAATGCAATATCTAACACGTCTCTTTGGAGGCTTCGTAGTCCAATAACCTGGCGATGTCTTAAACTTTGTTTAGTGTCTATAAATGATCTAGATTCCTGTCTGGGGTCTGTCTATGTCAACCAATCTAGGGCTAACTTAGCTCGTTTATTATCGATTTGATTTCGTAAATAGTTTTTCGCGATAATGCTTGAGGTTTCAAAGCGTTGCAAATTTCTCTAGGATATATAAATTTCATCAGCATGATATTATTTTAAGAACTATGCTAGATGAAAATATATTCAAAATCTCGTCGGAAAAGTGACCATAGCTTGTATTAATACTCTTTTAGTCAGAGTTTGTGAACGTTATATACCTTTGATTGCCTGGTGTCACTCTTCTTCAATTAAAAAAAAATAATTCGTCTATTTTTTACAAACAAATAAAATTTATTTGATATATGCAAAGGAAAGTTTTACTTTCTACTTTTTACTTTTCTTAGATTACAAAGGGTAATTTTGGATAGACAAAATATTGACAAATTATCGAAAACTTGAAAACTATCATCTTCACCGGTCTGCTACTTGAACACTAATTAAATTTATCACGACGAATTAAATTTGATGTAATTTTAAAACATTTTAATCACTTCGTTATGTACCGAAAGGCGAATTTTGATTTCAAATCAGGTTGCATTAGGGATTTGATTTTCAATTAAAAGGAGGATTTAATGAGCATTTACGCTTTTAGTGTTAGTCAGTTTCAAAAGTAACGCTTTCTTGTATCAGCGCAAAAATTTATCAAACCATTTGATCCTATCTTATTATACCGAGTTGGAGACTTATACCATTTTGACGAGTTTCTGTTCGTTGTAAAGAATGTCGGAGATAGTTTGGACTAATGTGAAAGCAAGGAATAATTTATAAATGGCATTTTCAATAAAAAGTGAGTGATAGGAATTATAACAATGGGATGGATAATATTATTCGCCAAGTTGTAATATTAGAAAATATAATAAACATGGGAAAAATTTTTACCTCCTATTCAGAGGAGATCTATAATCCACCTTGAAAGGACGCCTGTATACCAACGGTTGTAATAATATATTCACAACTTTGAATGAAAATCCCAAAAAGAGACGTAGATTAAATAAGTTATATTTCTCTAGTCTAAATCGCAATTCAGGCATGGTCTTCCACTTTCTTGGGTTAGAGTTCTCTTGCTTGAGGGTACATTCGGGCATACTATTCTTTCTAGTTTCTCTTCTTGTTTTAATAAAGTTTTATAGTTTATATATAGGAAATCTTTATTTTAATGTTGTTGTTGTTCTTAAAATGTTTTATTTTTCCTGGTTTCCTTTTCCCACTGGACATTTTCCCTGTTGGGGCCCCTGGGCTAATAGCATTCTGCTTTTCCAACTAGGTTTGTAGATTAGCAAATAACAATAATAATAATGCGGATATCATGCATTTTTACAGGTTTACAGTAATTACATAAACTTTAGGGTTTGACATTTGTGTAGCCTAAATATGTATTTTCTTAAAGAAATAAGCGGAGTACTTTAGCGAGTGTTACATCTAGGTAAAAACACCATCTCGTTTTGTGATAATTATTGCATGCATATATGATTGTACTCATGTAAAGGTAGTTTACAAAGTTTGATAATGGAAGAATTGTGCACACTTTCTTATTTAACAATTATACATATTACTTTTTTATAGACTATTTCAATTTACAATGTTATCAGATGTTACTAACAAATTTCGTGTCTTCAAGTTCCTGTCCCATGATAAGTTTAGAGTAAGATTATTAAAATCTAAATAAAAAATAACTATGAAATTGTCTGTTATCAACTATTTCATCAATATCAACCTGCTATACTGGTATATATTTGCTTGTTAACTGTGAAATAACTACTGGAACCAAAGATTATTCGTCGAGAACATCGAATCAACATGTATCCAAACCATGGTAGCATTTAAAACAATAATTCATGTATTTTGTATAACTGAATGCAGATATCTTGCCTAATCTGCTTTGCTTTCACCTGAGCGACACGATGCTCGACTAAGCTAGTTGACGATATTGTTGTAGAACGATGCCTTATAGAAATATCTCATTTTTATTAACATGTAGTCAGTAACTACAATAAGGGATCCTTAAAAGATTCTCCCATGTATATATTCTAAGCATTGGGTTATGCTTTAACGTTTGTGGTGCCAAACATTTTCTTACTTTATTGTAAATAGTATCTTCATAAAAAAAAAAAAAAAAAAAAAACATTCAACGAGACCAAAAAATAATAATGAATACATCAAGCATAACCTTACGTAATGTAACCTAAGGGAGAATATAAAGTACAGTAATATGATTTGTAATTACTAAATGATGATTGACAGCCTACAAGTGATCCCTAAGATACTTTCTCTTATATGCTGAATTACTGCATATCAATTGTTGATATGCCGTCTAAAGAAAATATTATGTTAATTTGACTCATGAATTGTGTAGGTATAAGGTTTTACAGTCGGGGGGGGGGGGAACTTATTTTAGCCAGTAACTTTTCTTTTACATTGTTAAATCAAATAACACAATAAGTGGGCCTATGCTATGTAATTATGATTTGGATTCACTGACAAAAAAAGTATGATACTGATTAATCGATATTGAATTACCATATAACTATAAATTAGAATAGTTATAATAATGTAATTAGGGACGAATGGGATTATATTCAACTTCGTCCATACTTAATTTACCCGGTTCTCCCACTATTGTAACCCCTCCCAGCACTAACTAGTACTCTCCCCCAACCCTTGCCCTCCGCCCATCAGCCAAATATGCACGATTTCTACACATGAAATTCTGGAGTCTATAGATGTTTGGGGTTACAGTGGGGTACCGGAGTCGACAAGACATTTGTATTTGACTGTACTCCCATCAACTCTTGCATTCATCACCTTCTTCAACACATCCACTCTAGCTGCTAATTCGTTTCTTACACCCGTTCTCACATCACTACTTCGTTCCTAACCCTATCTAATCAAGATACACCTGCCATACTCCTCGGACACTTCATCTCGAACACATAAAATCTGTTTCTCCGTCACTTTCATTTCCCACACCTCCAATCCATACATTGCAGTTGGTACAGTCACTTCCTCAGACAGGATTCTTTACATTCAGTCTTAACCCTCTATTCGTTACCACTACCTTCAGACGCCACAAACACTTTACATCCTTCATTCACTCTCTGATGTGCATTGCTTCACATCCACCATTTGAAGCAACAACAGACCCAATGTATTTAAACTGATGTACTTTAAGTAACTCTCCATTTAATACGACATTCAACCCAGCACCACCCTCCCTCTTCCTTGCTCTTATCCACATGAACTCTCAATTTCCTTCTCTCGCACATACTCCCAAACTTTGTCACCAATCGACCTTGCTTCTCCTCCAAGTCTGCAACTAATACAATATCATCGCAAACAACAACTGATTCCCTCCCCACACCTATCTGTCAGTTTCAATCCTCGACCAGCAAACAAATTAAACAACCATGGTGTTATCACACATTGCTCTTCTAAAACCACCCTGTACTTCTAAAATTGCATCCTCTTGTTTTATCCTTACTAATGGTAATTAGCAATATATCATACATTTACAGCTCGTTTACATTTGTAAAGCAGGATCATACACACACACACACACACACACACACAGTCCACTGGTGCCATTGACAACATAAAACATAATAGATCGTCTTAAACAATCTCAACAAACACTCAAGAAAAGTCACACCACTTTCCTTTAACATCTCGGCCCTCACCCCATCCATACTAGGTGCTTTTTCTGCTCTCTTTTCATATAGTGCTCTCACTTCCTCTCTTGCAATCTCTCTCTCTCTCTCTTTCTCATCTCCAATCACTGGCCCCTCAATACCTGCAACAGCAATTAAATCTGCCTCTCTATTATCACCTACGTTCAGTATCCTTTCAAAATATCCAGCCTACATTTTCCTTGCCTCTTATTTATAGAAATCTTCCCTTTTCATCTTTCACACTCTTCATTTTTCAATCCACCCTTCTTTACTCTTTCATACCAATGACCCAATCCCTGACCCCACCTCCAGTCAGCCTCTAAATTATTAATCTGCAGCCATTCATTATTTGCCTTCTTTCTCTTCCACTTCCATCTTCACTACCCTTCCTCATGCTGCTTCCAACAACCCTCTATATCAACATTTCTCTCGCTTTCACCTTGTGATAGGCCAGTTGTAACCTATCTTGATACTGACTTTAATACCTGCTTTTTTTTTAACTCTTCAACCTTCACTAATTGCCTTTTACATCTCCCCACTCTATTTTCCCATTCTTTTGCTGCCACTAATTTTCTTTCATACAAAAATGATCATATACTATATACCATTAGCCATACCCCTAAACATTGCACCTCTTTCAATACTACAAACAACCTTCTTGTTATCTACACAGTCCATTAATGCCATTTCTACCACTCTTCTATTGGGCCCTCTTACACAAAACTACAACTTATCACCAGCTCTTGTTCAACACACATCTACCGGTTTCTCACCACTGTCATTTTCACCTTGCATGCTATCCTTACCAATGATTCCTACCTCTCCACCACCCACTCTGGCATTCAAGTCGCCCATTACAACTACGTAATTTCTTCTACCAAGTCCTTCTACACACCTAATTAATTCATTCCACTCTTCCCTTTTCTTACAAACTGGCCCATTAAAAATAAGAAAAGTCAGACATTCCCTACCAAATCTAATTCTTACCCACATTAACCTAGATGATACCTCCTTCCATTCCACTACTTCACCTGTCATCCATTCACTCATCAATAAATTCACGCCATCTCTTGCTCTTCCTCTGCAAATCCCAGACACTATCTTCACCAAACGTCAATATCACCAAACATCCAGCCTTTTATTTCAAAATATACCTCCAATCTCACATCTTTTACTCTCTATTGACCTTAGATGTCAGGATGCCAGAAAGCTTTGAATCAATCAATCCACACATATTCCGACACCACGAAATGAAGGTGCAGGGAGCAGTCACTATTTTCCTAAGTATGAAAGAAAAAAAAAATTCTTTCTGATCTCCTTCTTCCTTTCAGGCAACAGAACTGAACCAGGTAGCCAAGATCTCTACACCCAAATCCCTTAAAGTTTATTCAGCGACAGCGTCCGCCCGACATATCATCAACTATTGCTTGCCAGTTCTCCACGATTACTTCATGGCTGAACAGCTAGACATCTTTTACATAAGTTTAATGTCTCAGAACAAAGCCAGGCTGGGGAACCAGACTTATGAACATAAGTTTGATGTCTCCAAGACAACAGAGAGTTTGGTGGTAAGTGATTATCCTATGAAATTGTCTAGTCCAGATTGAAGGATATTTGGATAATATAGAAATTATGCTTCAGCTTAATACCAAGGTTGTTGAGACTTTCTTACTATATTCTTTATTATTCATTCTTTCATTATTGTTTTCAACCTATACTGATTATTCTGTTGTTCATTGACTTGTGCATATCAAACTTGGGAGCCTTTTCTTATACTAATTTCAGGAGAATAATATGCTCACTCTTGTGTCAATTCGGAATCACAAGCTTTAATCAACTATAGAGAGAATAAAGCTAATTTCGGCTAATCATCTAACAATGTATTTTTTTCCATTGACAGGCACACATCAAATTCATGAAGGATTACTACTGGTCTGATAGTGTCCTCTGTCCTCCACATCACAAGAGCATCCGTTCTTTGATCAGTAAAGAAATCGTGAAGACACTTAACTCAGAGGAGTTAAGAAAGGATTTTGAGGAGGTGTCTCCATTGTGCAAATTTTTCATCCAGCTGTTGTTTTGCTATGATGTTGGGGACTTCACAATCGATACAGTTCAGGTATGTCTTTCTTTCATTGACTATCAATGATGACAAGTCTGGTAATTTTAGGATGCTACTCTTGCCTCGTTTGTTTAAAAAATACCTGAATTCAGATTCATATGTTAGCTTGCTATACTTAGAACTCATTACTAATGGCATTATTGTTATCAATGGATATATGCAAAAACTAAAGGGAAGTCAATGAATTTATAGATGATTTAACTGTTTCAATAAGTTTCTTGAATTATTAGTACCGTATCGATATAGACTTCAAAGTATGTTAACAACATGGTTAGGAGGGTTGATTAAGCCATTCTAAGTTATCACTGATTAAACCTTTCACTTTTTACAGGTACCCCAATCGGCGTGCCGTTCTTTCTCAATGTTACTACAATATCTCGGTCCTTTTCACATGTCGTTTTTGAATGCCAGGTCCTTGGAATTCGGCCTCATCTCTCCTTACGATGTCTTATTTGCAAACACTCCAGAACTGAAGAAGATTTATGTACGGGAAATCTTCATGGGGAAGAAGGGCATGACTTTGATTGCGCTGATGTGCAGCAACAGACTCACTGAGATAGTAACTTGTTCGAGTTTTTTTTCAGAGGCGCATTAGAACGGGACATCATTTTGGGAGCTTGTAAGGATGCTCCGATGGGCACCGAGATAACCTTTCCAAACCTGAAAAGGTTGTACATCAGCTGTGCTGAGGGAACTGGATGCTTTCATAGGGTCGAATACGCAATCAGGAAATTTTATACAAACTTGGTGATCAGTGACATCGACAAACAGCACTTCCACATGTCCTGCAATATGTCTTGCTGCGAGGATCTCAATGGCACCTTAATGTTGAGCAGGACGAGAAACTTCCCCCTGCTACACGCAATTCCATTGGTCAGGAGAAGTTCTGTTAAATTCTTGGATTCTGACATGTACTGCAACATAAGAATCTTGGAGCTCAGCGGTTCATCCTCTTGGTTTGTGGGAAACAGAATCGAACCTAACCCGACAGGTTCTTTTGGCAACTTCGATGCTTTGGAGTTATTTATTCATCCAGATATTGGACACTATTATGAACCGTTAGGTCTGCCAGTGGCAACCCAATACTTGCATCGGAATTTTGAGCATGGACTGCCAAGAGAAAGACAAGGATTCTCACTTCTATCGAATATAGGCAAAACCCTCTCAATATTCACACTTCACATGACCACGGCAATAGACCTGGGAGAAGGCCTGCATTGCTTAAATTTGTGCCCCCTTTTGAGGGAATTTACCCTCTACTTTTATATTGTCCATTTAACTGATATATCGCCCTTGCTTGCAGTTGATATCAACACTCTCCCGGAACTAAAAAAGATTGTGTTTCATGGGGAGCTGCAAATGAACTCTGTCAGAGTTAATATCTAAAAAAGATTGTGTTTCATGGGGAGCTGCAAATGAACTCTGTCAGAGTTAATATGTTGTTGAGGAAGGTCATCAAAGCAGCTCCCAACATTCGGTATCTTACTCTTTCAGGCGGTCTGGCAAGGGAGATTCATTTTATAAACACAGACTGTTTCAAGGGCATAGAGAGTTTACATCTGAAAAATATTCCAGCAACCAAAAACTATGCAATCCATCTCACGGGAGTCCTCCAGAGGTGTCCTGATGTGAGAGAACTCGTCTTGGAGAACGTGAACGATGACGAGGGATGGCTCAAGGGAGTAGGTAAAACCACGGCCTTATCAGTCCGGTATGTTCCAGAGTGCTGGTTTTTGGAAGAGCTCTAGCGAGGAAGCTTCAAACAATGCTGTCCATTATATATTTCTTCTTTTTAAATGAAAGTATTCGCCATTTGTAAAATGGTTGGAAAAGCAAAGCCGTAATGCTTTGTCTTCATTTCTAGCTGAATTGGATCTTTTCTTTTTTATAAATACTCGTACATGAATCTAGTCAAAGGCTATAGCCTTGCATAGCAAGCAACTGTTGGACAGTTTATTTTTTTTTTCTTTTTATTTTGTGTAAAGACTACAGATATAAGATTCTAAGAAATGTATTGTAATTGATAATATTTCTATAAATATACTGTTTAAAAGCGCCAGGCACTTCAAGGCTTGATCCTCCTTATGATTATTGTTATGCAATACCAGTTGGGAAGTTATTTCTATTGATGGCGGTTTCATAATTTGTAATTAGATTATTCGATTTTTTTCTGAGATTTTGTACATCTTGAAATGAAGTAATTTGATCTTTTGAATAGTTTGGAAATTAAAATGGGATATTTTGTACCGCTTGGTATCAAATAACTATCTTTTATACAATTAGGAAGTAAATCATTTGATATTTTGTGCAATTTTGTATAATTTAGAATTAGGTAATTTGCTTTTGTGGGATTTTGTACCGTTTGGAATAAAATGTTCTTATCTTAAGTGAAGTGTGGTACAATTTGTAATTTGTTCGTTATATTTTTTGTGCAATTTTGTATAATTTGGAATTAAATATTTTGATCTGATTTGAACTTTTCTGCAACATGAAATTAAATAATTTTATCTTTTGAACAATGTTCATTGGTAGACATGAAATAAACTTGACAATTCTATGAGTTAAGTATAATTTTTCCATTGATGAACAAAATCTATTTATAATGGTAGGTGGACACAGTTCTGGTACCCAGTACGAAAGGGAAGAAAAAGAAAAAAAAAATAAGTTAAATAACGAACTTGAAATGTTTATTTCAGCCAAGCATGATGTATGAAGTAGTGTTGGAAAATTATCATAACTGCATTTTCTCGTAGATTGAGCTTTATTGAAAAAAAAAGGGTTTTACTTGATCCCTCAAAAATTACCTCCATGTTTTGGTGCCACAGAAATCACTACAATTACCTTATCTTAGTTAAAAAAAAGGCCTATTATAAAAAAGTGTGCAATGAAAATGACCCACGGAAAATACATAAGAACCTGAAGAAACTATTAGGTCTAAAGACAGAAATAGTATTGCCTGACATAACTAATGATCCTAAATGCCTAGCAAATGATTTTATTGATTATTTTGAAGAAAAAAATAAATAAAATCTGCTTCAGTTTTCGTAACATTGGCACAACAGATTTAAGGAATACATCAGCAACAGGTGTGAGTAAGCTAAGTGTATTCAAAGAGTTAAGTCAGAGTGATTACATGAGAATAATAAAGATAGTAAAAAAAAACCTACTGCGGAAATGACCCATTTCCAATTGACGATGTAAAAGATGCAGAAAAATTCACCAGACTACAAGAGACCTACCGAAACATGGTAAATATGAGTCTAACACAGGCAGTTTTCCCTGATTATGAGAATTTGCATGTATCAAGCCTGTTTATAAAGGAAAAGGTAATATAGACAACTTAAGTTCATATAGGCCAATATCAAATCTAGTCATATTTTTCGAAAATTATTGAAGCTGCTGTACACGAACAAACCTGGAAACATGTGAAACAATCTAATGCCATACCCGATGATCAATCTGCATAGAGAAAATTACTCCACAGAAACAACAGTGTTGCCAATCAAAAATGACTCAACAGAAATTATAACAAATGACAAGTATTGCATTCTTGTGATGCTTGATCTAAGTGCAGCATTTGATACTGTAGAACATACATATCTGATGGAAGACCTTAAAGCTGTGGGCATCGTAGAACGAGCATATGACTGGTTTGTGAGTTATCTTGAAAACCGCAAAGTTAAAGTAGTAATATCAAATGTTGAATCTGAGACAAGAAAACTAACCAAAGGGGTGCCTCAAGGCAGTGTACTAGGTCCTCTCCTGTTCGAAATTTACACGATTGAACTGGCAAATATACTTGAAACTCACAGAGTTAAGTTTAAAATATACGCTGATGAAACACAAATCTATTTCCCAATACAGTAGAATCAGTTGATGAAGCTAAAAGAAAGATACATGAAATAATGAATGACATTAAGGCTTGGATGTTAACAAAAAAGCTCAAGCTCAATGAAGATATAAGTGAATGTATTATTTTTGGAAATGAAAAAGATATAAAAAGAATCGAATGCTTCCAAGGAATTGAAATAGGTTAATCGATCATTGACCTAAAGAAATCTGTGAGAAATCTTGGCGTAATCATGGATGAAAGACTGACAATGAATGAACATATAAATAATATGGTAAGAAATTGTAACTATTATATTAGAAACATAGCATTTATTAGTAAACACTTAAATGAAAAATCTATGGCCATACTCATTAATCACCACATATTTTCAAGAATTGATTACTGCAACTCACTGTTCTATGGCTTACCAAATTATCAGCTGAAGAAAATTCAGAGTACAAAACAGAGCCGCTAGATTAATAAAAGGACTACTGTACACAATAGGGATAGAGTTACCCCTGCACTAATTAAATTACACTGGCTGCCGGTAAAGGCGAGAATTGAATACAAGCTACTCTTACTAACGTTCAAGATACTGAACCAAAATATCTAAAAGAATGCCTTAACAAACTAGAACTAGAAACAAATGTTAACATAAAACACATGAGTGACAAACATAGGCTATCTGAACCAAGAACAAATAGTAAATTTGGTAAAAGGGCTTTTAGCTACTGTGCGCCTAGACATTATAATAAACTGCCAACTGAAATGAAGGACCTAAAGGGAGCAATTGAATTTAAGAAGAAACTAAAGACATTACTTTTCACAAAATCATATGATTTGGAAGATGCTACAATCAAAGAATTGTACAAGTTATAATGAAAATGTTTCGTTAGATGATTGATATGGACCCGCCCGAGAAGTAGTTCTCTCGACTTCAGTGGAGGGTTGGATTTAAACCCAAAACAAGTAAACAAGTAAGAAAGGAATACCATGTGTAGATGGTTTCTGAGGATTTGTTACTTGTTACGACTCCGCTGCTTCCGTAAGGCCTCCCACGGACATATTTTTGTTAACATCTATATTCTTGTCTGATGCCCTTTTCACGTAGCATCCAGTGAATAACTGGGTTTTTTTTATTTCTCCTTAAAACTCTACAGACTTTTAATGTTCTTGAGATTTTCAGGCAGCTTATTATAGGTATCTAAATTACATCTCGGCTCATTCAATCTATGACGACCTACGCCATGTCTTGAAGTCATAAAAGCGTCAATATGAAAAGCACTTAACAATTCATTTATGTAATTTGGCTTTCCAAATTGTAGTGCATGGTGAGTGATAAGACATATCTTGTAAATAGTCCTTGCCTTTACTGACAGCCGGTGTAAATCAATCGATCCAATGCTAATATCTGAAGTAACTGGAGAAAGAAACTTTTTCTAGCCTAGGTAACACAATTAATGAGTATAGCAAATACAAGCATCGATGAGTGTAAGTTTCCCAAATCTGAGAAAATGGTTATAGTCACACCAGCTCTGAAAAGGGCTCTAAGATTATCTTGAATCAAGCTCATATAGACCTATTTCGAAATGTATACTTTGTTTTAAACAGAGCTGGAATACGTAATTCTTGAACAGCTAATTTGTTATTCAGAAAAATACACTCTTTGCCAGACAACCAGTCTGCTTACAGAAAATTATACTCTACGGAGACAGCTATCTGTTCTGTTGTAACAATATGTTGGATATGATGTATGAAAACAAATGTGGTATTTTAATATTACTCGATCTTAGTGCTGGTTTTGATTCAGTTGTGTATGAACTGCTACTAAATTATCTACAGTCCAGCGGTATTGAAGATCAAGCTTTTGAATACCTAAAAGACTACTTGGTTGACAGAAATTACTGTGTGCAAATTGGAAACTCTTATTCGTCATATGAACCTTTAAACCTTTATTATTTAGTATCTATACTATTTGTCTATAGAGAATACTACAAAAGCTTGGTGGGAAGTTCAAACTATTTGCAGATGCTGCACAATTTTACTTATCAATAAATGATATAGATGTCACTATATTCCATTTCTTTTAGCGATGCATATTTGCACCGACTCGCAGCGGTGCCCTTTTAGCTCGGAAAATTTTCCTGATCGCTGATTGGTTAGAATTATCTCGTCCAACCAATCAGCGATCCGGAAACTTTTCCGAGCTAAAAGGGCACCGCTGCGAGTCGGTGGAAATCTGGATCGTTAAAAGAAATAGACTATAGTGAAACTCTAAACCAAATTCTTGATAGTGTTATGGAATGGACTACAATCAAACAAATAAAATTAAATTGAAATAAAACTGGGTTTATGGTGGTGGAAAAGAATAAAACAGCGAAAGAAACTTGGATAATATTCATGTAAACATAAATATCAACTCTGTCCCGATATCAAGTAAAGTTCGTAATCTAGGCGTATCTTTTAACTGTTAACTTCTCTTTCAAAGCCGAAATAAATTATGTAGTAAAAACTGCTGGTTATCATCTTGGAAAAATTCCATATATAAAGAAGTACCTGGATGAAAATTCAGTAAAGAAACTTGTGATGAATTGTGTTATTACCAGGATTAACTACTGTAACTCCATCTACTACAATTCACCAAAAGTACAACTTAATAAATTGCAAAACATAATAAATAGGAGAGCAATACTGATAAAAGGTGTCCCACCTTGAGAAAAGATCACTCATATA
>NC_090744.1:126661128-126666128 GCF_036898095.1 Palaemon carinicauda | reverse complement strand
ATTCATTCCCTCCTCAGTCCCTTAGTTTCACCCTCCCCGGTGCAGAGATAGGCATCTATGCTTAAAACTGCCACTTTTTCCTACTACTCGAATTCTTCCCTCCTCTCCCAGTCTCTCCTACTTACTGGGACTTACTGCTATCAACACTTTTACCTACTACTAAAACCTTTCATTTCGGCTCCAAATGGTCCTGCTTTTTGGTCCGCAAGGTCATGCTCTTGGTGCTGAGCGACCACACTGGCAACCACGCTCAAGGGGCTGAGCAGTTGCAAGACCTATCTTTGCCAACCTGGCGACTATGCTCAAGGGGCTGAGCGGTCGCACCTGCAGCTACGCTCAAGGAGCTGAGCGGCTGCAAATCCAGACATGAGAGACTGGTACTGCTGTGACACTATTGCCTACTTAGGGCAATAAATACTACGGGCTGCTACACAAAAGCCCGTGTCCAGCAGTAAGGCTGGGCAATCTTTTAATTTTGTACCTATTTTTTTGTGTTTGAATACCTACGGGCCTAACAATAAAAAGGCCCGTGCCAACAAGAAGTGTTGGCTTTAATACACCAAGAAGAAGAAGATTAATAACAGTCTCGGCCCAGCTCTCGCGCCGACAAGAGCTCTCCAGCCTTCTGAAGTTCAGCAGCACCGGACTTGTCAACACCTGGATGAGTGGACTTATATCCACATAGTCACTAGGACCTCTCAACTTTGGTTGAAGAGGCCACATATAAGAAAGAATCCAGTTATTTACTTTGGCTTTTTTGCTAATTAAATAACTGTTGTTGACCTCAGTGACTGGCTCAATTCCATCCAGTATGGCTGATGATCATGACAGTCTCCGCACTTACAGAAGGAGTTTGTACCCCACCTGGATCAATCCCTGCAAGAATGGGGCTCAGCAGTGCAAGTGCAATCGCTGCCAGAGGTACCAGAACTACAGGCAGCAGCTAGCAGACCACATAGGGTTCAAAATAAGGGACCCAACGGTGCTCTCCCACAGGAAAACATGCAGTTGTTTTCAGTGCTATACCCTGGTACTTGAGAGCATCTACCACCTCCTACAAAGGAAGCACAGGCCAGGATACATGGATATACCATCCTACCCTCCACAGCCTCCTTATCCAGACGTTTTTCAGAGGAAATACCGGGTGCAAGCACGGTATAAAGAGACAGTCTCTGCACCCAGTTGCAGTAACTCTCTCCCCTTTGAACGGGACTGTGACTGCCAGTCATGTGTGTATGCTATCTGGAGCAACACTGTAGGCCACAGCTCCCCCACTCATGCCAAACCAGCTATGGACTCCGAAGACCCACCTATCCCGGAGCCACCCACTCCATCTCCGGCACCAGCTGTCCAGAAGACACCTGAAAAAATGGAAGCAGAGGACGCTCCACTCACCGCAACTCCGGAACCTGATACCAACGTTTCAACCATGGCTCTAGACCTGACTGACAACCAACCACCGCAACTAGCAGAACTGCACCCTGAGGATTGCAACTGCACTCCATGCCTCTCACAGCTCCTAATGGAGGCGCAGGCAATCACCGAAAATGACCCAAGCTTGGACCTAAACTTGGCCGCTGCTGAGGAACCACAACCACCTGCCAGCCAACCCAAACAGCTTGTCAAATTCAAGATGGCAGCTGTAGAAGGCTCACCGTCATATGCAGCAGTTGCTGCTATTGCCACCGCCAACCCTGGCATCAAGATCACAGCCAGGGCCAACCTAAAAGGGGATTTAATTATATCCCCGAAGGACCTTGCCAGCGTCAACATCCTCCAACAGGAAACCTCCCTGACCCTCCTGGATCCCGAGAAGAGACTCAGACAGGCAGTGATCTATCGGTTTCCTGTCAACATGCCACTGTCATTCGTCACCGACTGCAGCAATGTTGCAAAAGCCGAGAGGAAGCTGGACCACCGCAAACTTCCCACCAAGGAAGTAACAGTCACCTTTATTGGGCAAGTCCCTAAAGCACTGGATTTGGGCCTCTGGGGAAAGTTTCCCATCAGAAGTCCAAAGCGAGAACCACTGCGCTGTTACAACTGCCAGCGCTATGGGCACCATAAAGAAGAGTGCAGGAACCCTACAATGTGCGGAGTCTGCAGCCACCGCCATCCCACACAGGACTGCATTGACGCACATCGGAATGGGACAAAAACCCAGGCAAAATGTCCCAATTGTGCGGGACCTCACCATGCATGGAACAAGAATTGTCCTGAATTCTTGAAGAGGCTACCAACCCCACTGGCAGCCCCACCGACCAAACCTGAGGCTGCACCAAGGCAGACACCTAACAAACCTGAGGCTGCACCAAGGCAGGCACCGAAACCCCAGCGGATTCAGCGAACCAGGCCTCCCAGACGACAATCCGAGACTCCTCCTCCAGGAGCCCCTACTGCAGCCACGGACCAAGAACCCAGCGCTGTTGTTAGCCCAGCTGAAGAGCCAACCTCCAGCGCTGTGCAATCTCCTCCCCAACCCCCAGCAATATCTGCCATCTTATCCCTGGCAGAGGCCCTGCCAGTGGATACCTTGATCCCCCTAGTACTGCAACTACTAGTCAAAGTCTGCTCCCTTGCTAAGACTCCCTCCTCTGTAATTCATTCCCTCCTCAGTCCCTTAGTTTCACCCTCCCCGGTGCAGAGATAGGCATCTATGCTTAAAACTGCCACTTTTTCCTACTACTCGAATTCTTCCCTCCTCTCCCAGTCTCTCCTACTTACTGGGACTTACTGCTATCAACACTTTTACCTACTACTAAAACCTTTCATTTCGGCTCCAAATGGTCCTGCTTTTTGGTCCGCAAGGTCATGCTCTTGGTGCTGAGCGACCACACTGGCAACCACGCTCAAGGGGCTGAGCAGTTGCAAGACCTATCTTTGCCAACCTGGCGACTATGCTCAAGGGGCTGAGCGGTCGCACCTGCAGCTACGCTCAAGGAGCTGAGCGGCTGCAAATCCAGACATGAGAGACTGGTACTGCTGTGACACTATTGCCTACTTAGGGCAATAAATACTACGGGCTGCTACACAAAAGCCCGTGTCCAGCAGTAAGGCTGGGCAATCTTTTAATTTTGTACCTATTTTTTGTGTTTGAATACCTACGGGCCTAACAATAAAAAGGCCCGTGCCAACAAGAAGTGTTGGCTTTAATACACCAAGAAGAAGAAGCTCTCGCGCCGACAAGAGCTCTCCAGCCTTCTGAAGTTCAGCAGCACCGGACTTGGCAACACCTGGATGGGTGGACTTATATCCACATAGTCACTAGGACCTCTCAACTTTGGTTGAAGAGGCCACATATAAGAAAAGAATCCAGTTATTTTCTTTGGCTTTTTGCCAATTAAATAACTGTTTTTGACCACAGTGACTGGCTCAATTCCATCCAGTATGGCTGATGACGGTCATGACAGTCTCCGTACTTATAGAAGGAGCATATACCCATCCTGGATTAATCCCTGCAAGAATGGGGCAAAACAATGCAAGTGTAATCGCTGCCTGAGGTACCAGAACTACAGGCAGCAGCTAGCAGACCACATAGGGTTCAAAGTTAGGGACCCAACGGTGCTCTCTCACAGGAAGACATGTAGTTGTTTTCAATGCTACAGCCTGGTACTCGAGAGCATCTACCACCTCCTACAAAGGAAGCACAGGCCAGGATACATGGATATACCATCCTACCCTCCACAGCCACCTTATCCAGACGTTTTCAAGAGAAAATACCGGGTGCAAGCACGGTATAAAGAGACAGTCTCTGCACCCAGTTGCAGTAACTCTCTCCCCTTTGAACGGGACTGTGACTGCCAGTCATGTGTGTATGCTATCTGGAGCAACACTGTAGGCCACAGCTCCCCCACTCATGCCAAACCAGCTATGGACTCCGAAGACCCACCTATCCCAGAGCCACCCACCCCATCTCCGGCACCACCTGTCCAGAAGACACCTGAAAAAATGGAAGCAGAGGACGCTCCACTCACCGCAACTCCAGAACCTGAGACCAACGTTTCAGCCATGGCTCTAGACCTGACTGAGGACAATCAACCACCGCAACTAGCAGAAATGCACCCAGAGGATTGCAACTGCACACCATGCCTCTCACAGCTCCTAATGGAGGCTCGGGCAATCACTGAGAACGACCCAAGCTTAGACCTAAACTTGGCCGCTGCTGAGGAACCACAACCACCTGTCAGCCAACCCAAACAGCTTGTCAAATTCAAGATGGCAGCTGTAGAAGGCTCACCGTAATATGCAGCAGTTGCTGCTATTGCCACCGCCAACCCTGGCATCAAGATCACAGCCAGGGCCAACCTAAAAGGGGATTTAATTATATCCCCGAAGGACCTTGCCAGCGTCAACATCCTCCAACAGGAAACCTCCCTGACCCTCCTGGACCCCGAGAAGAGACTCAGACAGGCAGTGATCTATCGGTTTCCTGTCAACATGCCACTGTCATTCGTCACCGACTGCAGCAATGTTGCAAAAGCCGAGAGGAAGCTTGACCACCGCAAACTTCCCACCAAGGAAGTAACAGTCACCTTTATTGGGCAAGTCCCTAAGGCACTGGATTTGGGCCTCTGGGGAAAGTTTCCCATCAGAAGTCCAAAGCGAGAACCACTGCGCTGTTACAACTGCCAGCGCTATGGGCACCATAAAGAAGAGTGCAGGAACCCTACAATATGCGGAGTCTGCAGCCACCGCCATCCCACACAGGACTGCATTGACGCACATCGGAATGGGACAAAAACCCAGGCAAAATGTCCCAATTGTGCGGGACCTCACCATGCATGGAATAAGAAATGTCCTGAATTCTTGAAGAGGCTACCAACCCCACTGGCAGCCCCACCGACCAAACCTGAGGCTGCACCAAGGCAGACACCTAACAAACCTGAGGCTGCACCAAGGCAGACACCTAACAAACCTGAGGCTGCACCAAGGCAGGCACCGAAACCCCAGCGGATTCAGCGAACCAGGCCTCCCCGGCGACAATCCGAGACTCCCCCTCC